>NC_058406.1:81741924-81872153 GCF_002201575.2 Neomonachus schauinslandi | reverse complement strand
ACCACTCAAACCAACGATGCCCTGAATGAGAGGCCTGCTGCCGAAGGTATAGAGGGACAGGAATTCTAGGCACTGGCAGGGACTTTGTTCTGGGAGGAGAAGCTGCTGAGGGCCGTTTTGATTACAGCCTCCCCCACCCTCCTGTCCCAAACTCCCACCCAGCTGTGGTATACTACTCCAATACGTGCTACACTGTGTACTTGCGGCACGTGTCTATTAGTTTTTTACCCAGAATCCATTCTCCACTCCCCTTCTTACTACCTGAAAGAGCCCTGGTTTTTTTTCTGGTATTTGCATCAGGGGGCATACAGTTGGGTAATCTAAGTCAATTCTGATGGCCACATTCCCACTCCAAGTAATTGACTCAATCACGGACTTTTCACAACTCTGGCTAGTGAGAAATGAGGAAAAGTCTGCTGGATGCCTTCTAGAGTAAATGGATAAAAGGAAATATACAAGAAAAAAGTCCCTTTTCCTTCCACTGGATGAGTGTCATATATGTATCTGTGTGTACTTGTGTGTATGTGAGGCGCACAGATGCAAATAGACAAAGAAGCCAAGAGAGGAAAACAGATACTAAGAAATGAGGCACACAGAAAGGAATAAATTTGTAAAAGGTCAAGGGAGAGAGGTAGGACAATAAATATCCGAGAAAAGGTAGAGGCGACCTCTGCCCCCCCACCACACAAAAAAAATTATGTCAATACTATCATTTCCTAGAAGCTTAGAGGAAAGCCAATCTTGCTTTGTGCAGTGTTTGGTACACTATCAAGAACATTTGAAGATTAATAGCCACTATTTGAGGACAAGAGTAAAATACTGGTTCAAAAATAGCAAGTCATACAGAGCAAAGACCAGCTTGAATAAATTTGGTATCTGTTTGCATCTACTGAATGTGGCTATATGCAAATCCAGATCATAATGATCTTATGAAAATGCATTTTTTTTTTGCTCACATAAATATACTGCTAAACAGCTATGGCATTATATCTAGATCCAACTCTCAGATTCTATGCACATATTGCTAAATGTCAAATGTATTCATATTCATTTATATCTGAATGCTGCTTTGAGTGGAAAACTATAAATCATCCATTCAAAAATAAAAACAAAAATAAAATGGATATGCAGCATTATTTAGCACCACAGATGAACCTTATTTATCTTGCAGTTAAGCAGCGAAGTGAATAAGCATTTTCAAACAGAAGCTCTGACTCTGAAAACTTAATAACTAAACTGCAAAAACGATAAGTTTCTTCAAAATACCTGAATTTTCCTCATAATCTCAGTTATTGTTACACTATTATCTCTATTACCTATACTTATCTTAATTATTCTGTATCAAGCTGCTTTTATAAATTCCCCATAAATGGAGAAGTGGTTAAAAGGATGAATGACCCTAAATAAATTTGTTGAGTTCATTGTGTTGGTTCCATCATTTACCACCAGCCAAAGCATATAAATTTCCTTTCCTTCTCCTCACCAGCTAATCCTTCTCTGGTTTTTAATATTGGAATATGTCATTAAGTCCTGGGACCTCTTTTTTCTCATCCTCAGCAAAGCTCATGGCTTTATATACTATCTACTAACAACTCCCAAATATGTATCTCCCAGCTGGATCCCTGACCTGACCTCTGGATTTTTATATGGATTTTTATATGTAACTCTTTACTCAAAATCTCCACTTGGATATCTGATAGGTACATCAACTTTAAATGTCTAAATCTGATTTCTTCATCTTCCCCATTAATCCTGTCCCTTCTGAAGTCTTCCCCATTTCAATTCATGCCAACTCTTACCTTCCAGTTGCTCAGTCCAAGAACCTTGGTGTCATCCTTGCCCACTCACAATCTACAGATGTCCAAATAGCAAACAGCTCTACCTTCACAATATATATTTGGAATCTGACCACTTCACACCACTTCCACCCTGGTCCAGTGGGATTGTAAGAGGTAATCAGTCTCCAGCACTGGTGTTCTCCTATCCCATGCACACACCACATACACACCATCTCTTGTCTTTCCCAAGAACAGTAATTGTTTCATGACTTACGTCTGATGGTGTTACTCCTCAGTTCAACTGTTCTCTTCCTATTTCACTGAGACCAGATCTCATGACCTGACCCCTCTGACCTCATTTCCTATAACTCTTTCACTTGCTCATTCCATTCCAGCAACATTAGTCTGCATGCTTTTTCTGAACCGTGCAGGCATATTTACCCTTTTGTACTTACTGACTCTAACTGAAATGCTCTTCTTCGAGATATTCATGGAGCTCCAGACTTCCCCCCTTTCAGGTTTTACTTAATCACCTTCTTGGTAAGACCTTCCCTGACCCCCAATTTTAAATTTCACTGCTCCCAAACACTCCCTCTTCTCCACACTTATCCTTATAGGACAATCAACTTAAATTTTAATTAATTAATTGTTTACTATTGTCTCCATCCACTAGAATGAGGGCCTGCTTTTCTTGACTGCTATCTCCCCACTGCCTGCAATAGTGTCTCTCTTACAGTAGGTCCTCAACAACATTTGTCGACAGGTTTCACTGAATACCTCTACCTTAAAGGTCATCTTATCATGACATAAAGTTGCATATCTCTCATTTTTATCTCCATTTTATATGATATAGTTCAGTCTATAGAGCCATTCATTATCTGCCCTCCTTGCAAGCTAGAGATGGTAAGGGTCACTAACAACTTGAAACATTGGCTTCCCTTCATTCTTTAACTGCTATGGATTCTATCTTCCACCTACAATTCTCTCAAATTTACTCCCCTCTCTAACTCCTCAACTACCTCTTCAATTCAGGCTCCCACTGGATCCATGCTGCCCAAAGGATCAAGTCCATATTCCTCATCCTGACAGACAACAAGGCTCCCTAACTGACTGTGGCCTATCTTTATAGCCACATCTCCTTATCTCCCCTATACGTGCTCCCTATACATCAACCTAGTTTTCTCAGTTTAGCATGCTTCTTGAGCTTTTGCTACTTTTCATAATACTGACTGTACATGCAATATGCTCCCTGATCTTCAAGGAAAAATTCTGAAGTCATTTTACAGAAGCCATCTCAAATATTACTTCTATAAAGTCATCAAAATAACAGCAGCTAACAACCACTGAGTGCTTACTAGGATTCAAATAATTGACTTACACTGTACTATTTAACCCTTAAACAAATCTATTAGAAAGGTACTAATAACTTCCCCCAAATTATACATGACAAAACAAGGCTAAAAGAGGGCGCCTGAGTGGCTCAGTTGGTTAAGCGACTGCCTTCGGCTCAGGTCATGATCGAGTCCCTGGATCGAGTCCCGCATTGGGCTCCCTGCTCAGTGAGGAGCCTGCTTCTCCCTCTAACCCTCCCCCCTCTCATGTGCTCTCTCTCTCTCTCTCTCATTCTCACTCTCTCAAATAAATAAATAAATCTTAAAAAAAAAAAAAAAACAAGGCTAAAAGAAGTTAGGAAACATGTCCTAGGTCATAGACTTAATAAGCAGATGAGCTAGGATTGGATCCTACATCTACCTAATTCCAAAGCCTAAATGTCAAAACTGAAAAAACAGCTGAGCTGACTTTAAATGGGTATTCTGAAAGTCTTTACTGAGTTTAGGTCATTTTAAAACAATGTATTTTATTGTTGTGAGATAAGAACTACAAACCACAAGCTCTAAGAAGCTGCCACTTTATAACTACCCAGATAATAAATCAAAGAATTCACTCTAAAGCACAGTTTTTAGTTTGCAGGCAAACACATAATTTTTGTAGGCATATTTGTGTGATGAGAAAAACTAACAATAATACCATTATTGTCAATTTACAGCATTTACAAAATTACAGGCAAGGTAAAAGTCCAGAACCTTGTTTCTGTGTGCCACGAAGCCCACATAACCGTCACCTGATATGTCTAAAAGGACCTCTGGAATGTTACAACTCTGCTCATTTCTACCCAATAATTATAACTCTCCTAGTTATTGCCCTTCTTGGTAAAGCTTCATTTCACGGACCTTTTCATTATGAGTTGCTTTGCTGGATTTGCATATAGCATCCCACCCAAAGGTGACTTTGATGGGGCCTCTAAAGGCAGCCCCGGCAGGTCTCCATAGAAATGGCCCCAGGGTTGTCTCCAAAGTGGCCCTGCTTGAGTTGCCATGGTAAACAACCAGGCTAGATTGCTATATTCAGTTCTCTGCCAGGGTCGCCATGGTGACTGCAAAGGATGGCTCCTTAGAAGGACCTCACAAGGGCGCGTTTCCATGGTGACCCTATCCTGCATATTTCTAAGCAACTTCCCTCTGGTTGTTCTGTGACCAATCATGGCAGGTTCATTCTGAGAGTCACCCTGGACAGTTTCTCCCAAAGATACCGTCATAACACATAGGCATTTGGAAGTGAGGTCTGTAAACAAATAAACTGCTTGAAAACGTAAATGGTACCATTCATAAATCATTAAATTAGTCCCTATACGTTTTAGGAAGGATCTGTTTTGATGGGTAACAAAAAAAAAAAAAACAAAAAAAACATTTGCAACGTCTGTTAAATATGTCTGTTTCAAATCTTAATTTAAAATATCTTACAGAGTATAATGCAGATAATTAAAGTTTCAAATTTCTCCAATCCTACAACATAGCAGATAACTAGGTAAAAAATACTTTATAGTGGATATGACACATACACATAAAATGAAATCATAAATACAGATGGATCATTAGGTTATAATGAGATATCAAGGAAATTTTTATAGAGCAAAAGACAAAATATTTGCAAGTCAAATGAAAAAAAAATGTGTTTTTTTAGTTGAGTTGGGAAAGCCTAGCCGTATTTGGGCCCAAGCTATTTTTTCCTGTATTTTTGTGGTTGGAACAATCTCAATTACTCTTCCTTTCAATTTAAAATATGAATATAAACCATTCTGAACAGATGCTTGGTTTTTAAGCCATGTAACTATTCTCCTGAAACTTTAAAATACTGTACTTTATCTAGTATTTAGTGAAGGGCAAATTTTATCTAATTGCTAATTTTTCAGTATCTTTAAAAATTACCTAACAAATAAAAAGAATCCACAGTTCAAAAGATATAATTATAATTTCTGTACATGTGCCCACTCTTTTTTGTTCTTTCCAAGTGACTCTTTAAATTTACACACACACACACACACACACACATTCCCTATTGTGAAGAAAAGGTTAACCTTGGGTTTCCTCTTTTTTTCTCCTCATCTTGAGGTAATGGCAAACATGATTTTCCCCACTGAGCATTAGTTCCATTGGCTTTACATTTCCCATTATTTTCTTTCTCAGATGCCATTCTCCTACTCTGTCCACTGCAGTCCACCACTGCCCATTCACCTTCCATCCAGGAGAAAGAACTTTGAGTTTGAACAACAAAAATAGTTCAAGGAAGATGAAGATAATTCATAGTCACTTCCTGGTGAAGGCTCGATGTTCTACACAAAGTCTGAATTTGTAGAGACTTCTTGCTTTAAGCCTTCAGCATATTTTTGTGAATCAGAGCAATCACTGTAATTTTCATTCATTCATTTATTCACTAAATTTTTATTGAGCAGCTACACAATATCTCTGGCACTGTTTTAGGGGCTGAGAACACTTCGGGAATCAAATAAAAAATTCCTGCCTTTCAGGTGCTTAGATTATAGACAGGGAGAGAGAGAAAGATAGTAAGTACAAAGAAAACCAGTAAGTACAAAATCATATCTCTTGTTAGAAAATGATTAAAGTCAGGGAGAAAATTAAAGCAGAGAAGAGGGAGGCTGACCCCAAGCCAGGATGGGATGGGGGCTACGATACTAGGATTAATGGAGGGGTTCAAGAACTCCCCACGCAACTGCCATAAGCATACTCAATATTGTACTCAATACTAAACAAAATCCTTACGTTAAAAAGGATCATAGAGAATTCAACAGAAGTTAACCAAAGTAACACTCAATTTTTCCCACTTTTATACTTGTTCTCTGGGAGGCAGCAGTCTGAGGAAGGCAAGTGATAACACCACCTCTGAGCCTACTTCTGCTTCAAGAACTATATGAACTTAGGAGAGTTACTCCACCTTGAAAGCCTCTTTCTCAATTTTAAAATGAGAATAATAATTCCAAGGTGAAAGTAGTACTCTGAAGATATGCAAAGACAATAAAATATAAATACTAAAATATTGTGGGTGATATAATAGTGTCTGGAATCAGCATGAGAACACTTCAGAAAAAAGGTGAGGAAAGAGACAGATGAAGAAAGGCAGACAAAATGTAGGAAATGAATGAAGCCCAGTGATGGGTATACGAATTTATTATATCACTTTTTATGTTTGAAATTTTCCATAAAAATCTACTGCAAGGAAAGGATGAAACTTGAAAGCAAAGACACTTCCTCTCTAAAGGTTTTGACAAGAACTAGGGAAAACTGTACAGGAACATTGACTTATTTTGTATAAAAACCTTATATAATGAGCAAAAAATGGATTTATCTACTAACCTTCTGGAACAATGTTAGGTACTTTCCATACCTTCTACTAACACTCTAATTTAAAAAAAAATTAACTTCAAACTTTACTCATAATAAGAGACAAAATATAAGATGGAAAAGCAGAAAAGCATCATTGTTTAGCTTGCAGACTCAATGGGTACTCAATGTATAATCGGTTTTTAGAAGAAAGTTTAGTATCATTTGCTGAATCCTTAAAAACAAGCATGCAATGGAGTTCTACACTGCTAATAAAAATTTAAGACAATGAATTCTATATGATTAAGATCAAGAAACTTAAAAACTTACCAGATCAGTATCTGCCTTTTTATACGTCAAAGCTTCCACTTTGGAATCCAGTTCTGCTTGTATTTGGTCTCTCCTTTTCATAACACCCTTCATATCAAAACACAAGGATGGAATAGGTTGCACTTAGGTTTAATAATATTTGCATGACAAAAAATATACACTTTAGAATATAAATAGCATCTCTTCCCCCAAGTCATCAGTTATTTGGGATTACAATGACTTAAAGAAAAAAAAATTTTTTTAATCTCTAAAAGCTAAACTGAAAGCAAGCATTTAAGAGACTTCCCCCCCCCCCAAATCTTTTATTCATTTTCGCAATATACATCTTACTGGGTTAGGTATTTTATGTACAACTCTTGATGGAACACCCTAGACATACACAGTTCTTCACAAAGAGCAAAAAAGCAAAACAAATAATCAAACAACAAAAAGAAATCTGTGAGAGCACTGAAAAGACATGCGATAGTGTAAAGTGGTTGCAGTTGGGACGTCACATGGGCCACTCACCTAAAATGTCTGTAATAATTGGTAGCCCACTTATCCAATTCCAAAGGCATGGTTAATCAAAGAGTTAATTATAGTGGGGAATCAGAAAACTGAAGTGTGCACTCACATTCCGAGACTCTCTCTTAGCTTAAAATATATCAATATTAATCAATTAGCCAAGCTTTTGATGAGAAATCACAGCCTCTTCTCTGACTGTGAGGAGTTCCATCTTGTTTTCTTGCATAATCATGATTTCATGTTTTGGTGTCTTTAAAACACCCTTGTGAGGGAATTTGAGTGGAGAATTCACCTTCACCTTTTATAATGTTTGCCAGTCTTTTACAATGTCTTTCCCCTGAGTGACTCACTTTTCTTCCAAGACACGCTCCTTGGGCTAATTTATGGACCCAAGGACTCATTTTATCTGTACTCATTTTCACTGGTTTTCACAATATTAGTTTAAGTAATAAAATTGTGATAATGAACACAAGTGGCCTAAACAGGTTAAGGAAGAAAAATGAAAACAAGCTCCAGGTAAGTGAACAATTCAACCAGAAAGAGTAGAAATGCAGGACATACAAGAGAAGAGCCTTAATGAGGCACAGGTCATTTAGGGGTTTTCAGAGGAAGGTTAAGAACCTACCTATAATACAGTTAAATGGAGGCCAGATAAGATGGCTATAGTATTTGGGAACTGAGAGGGGCATTAAGGATAAAAAGCATCCTGAAAATTACTCAGTCTAGTTTTGTGCCTGGTGGAATCACTCTTAAAACACTCAAAAGAGATAAACCTTTCTTGTATTTTCAAAGAAATCAATAGAAAATTCAGCTAATTATCACAGATATTTTACATTTATTTCAATGTTTCATTGCCATTACTATCAGGAACCCCTTCCTTTCTCTAACCCAAATGACACGTACTACAATTTAGTCTCATTTAAGGTCTGTTTCCATAAATATGAAGTACTGTGCTTCACACAGGTAGAAATAGTTTAAGAGTTTGCTTCAGAAGACGAATAGTAAAATTACACAAATTTAATCATTTTGTCAAGGCATACACTTCATTATTTTAGCTCACACTGAAGAAAACCTTCCAATACAAAACAGACCAGAACTGCAATATAAATGCTCTGATTATGCCCTGGGAATCTACAAAATAATATAATCAAATGAGAACCTACAAAATAGTTCTTTCTGGTTACTATTATTAATTTTTCCACACTTATAATGATATATGATTTAAATTACATAATTTTCATCTTGACATAATAAAGAGAAAAACATCTAATTAAGGGAAAATATACTATTTTTAATTATACAAATCAGAACTCTTTGAAAAGCCACACAAGGAGGATATCAATAATGAAGCAAAACAATGAAATGTAGCCAAGGAGATTGATGGAGACAAGGAGACTCCTCCACAGTGAAACCTCAGAGGTTTTTGGGAAGCCAGAAGGGTCTGTTTAAAGAAGACCTCAATAAAAGCAAGTAACAGCAGCAACCTGAAATATCTACAAAATATTTAATGGCTCTGAAAGAAAAACCTAAATGTGATAAGCACAAAAGGGGCAGATCTCATGCTGAAAGGCTAAGAGAGTTTTTCTTACCAAGACAGAAGCAAAATTAAAAAAAAAAAAAAAAATTCCCTCCAAACCAAGAGTACATGAAAACATGGCTCCGATTAGAAATGGCAGAAGAAATGGACTATATCTGAACGTAAGCAGACTCCTGCCCCCACGGCCACGCCAAAACACCAGAACCCTGAGGGTACCAGTTTGTGCCAAGGTACTGTGCGCAGAGGATAACACAGGACGAAAAACATTAGCTCTGCAGATAGCATTGCTAAATCCCAAATATCTGGAAACCTTAACTTGAATTGAGGAGGTTAAATGCAAAACTTTGATATAAGAGGAAGAGAAGTCTTTGCAACCAGTGAGAGAAACATTTTAACTTAAAGGATTTCTTTTTAGAAGCACCCAGAAAACAGAACAAACACCAAGATCCACTCAAGTACTTTGTACATAATGATAAATGAATTGCTAAATCAAAGGTACCTAGAAGGGGGTAAGCAACTCTTTCATGAAAAGAAATTTCTAAAGCACTAAAAATTTTTAAAGTAAACTTTTAAAAGCTTGGAAAAACTAATCATATCCTCTATGTAAATCTTGACTGAGGATGTTTCAGATCTACGTGTAATCTTACATGTCCTTGTTGCTATTGAGTATTCTGCCTTTTATTAACATATTCTGCTACTCATCAGTTCACTCACATAGTGAACAAATATTTATGGAGTATCTTTATATGCAAAGCATTATGCTCAGACAGGAGGACAGTGGTGAAACAAGAGAAATAGAAACCACCTTTGTAAAGCTTATAATCAGGCTGGGGACTAAGGCGAAAGTGTAACAAGGCATTCTTACCATTACCATTTCACTGTAAAGCACATACTCATGTACAGCAGGAAGCAGGGCCTCTGAGAGTCCAGACATCCGTTTCTCAGTGGCCTGACAGCATTGGTCAAGGCATCTGGCAACCCCTTTTAGACTATCAACCAGATCTTCTTCTGAGGCTGACCACAAAACATGAATCGGGCCGTATTCTTTCATTTCATCAGAATATTCTAAAAACAAAAATTAAGTCCTTCAATTTATAGAAGCTTCAAAAGCCCCTATACTAAAGACAGTAAGAAAGTTATTTTTTTCATTGTGCATATATTCTCCCAAATGCACATAAAAAGATGGATATTCTCTTTCATCAAATTGAGCGGTCATTCCAATCCACTCAGGCCAGTTCTTGAATGACTACTGTCCAAGAGTGATCAGCAACAGCCACCTTTTTCACTCTCAAAAGTATCCTGGCTTAGAATATAAATTATACGATCACCGTCATCTATCATGGACATCTGCCTACCAAATAAACTATACCTCAGTGTCTCAGAGGCAACATTACCTAAACAAACTTGTCTTCTTTCTCCCCTTCTCCTGAATACATATCCTGCTTAACAGTAATTGTTTCCAGTGATCTAAGCAAAAAATCCAGGTATCATCCTATACACATACCTGCACAGTGTTACTCAATCACCAATTCCAATATTTCTTAATATCCATCCATCCACCCATCAATCCATCCATCCATCCATCCATCCATCCATCCATCCATCCATCTATCTATTCTTGCTTCCACTGTCATCAGCTCATCAGCATCTATAACTACACTACCGCAAGGGACTTCTAACTATTCTCCCTCTTTTAATTTTTGTCACAGTATAAAACATTGAAGCTTCTTAACTGAATTAGAAAGTCCTTTATGATCAGTCCCTACATTGCCTCTCCAGGTCCAACCCTTGAGATTCTCTCCCAAAGATATTTTAATTCAGGCCAAAATAATTACTCATTCATGAATATCTCATGATTTCTCCTCATTTAAACATTACATATATCCCTTTGCCTTGCCCTTTGCCATTCCTACCATCTGACAAGCTACTTCTAATCCTTTAAATCCTAGCACAAATAAATTCCTTCTGATTCTGTTCCAAAAGATTTGTAGATGCTTTCTCCTCAATGAGCTGATCATAATTTTATATTTCTATTAATGCCTATCATAATTTTATGCTTGTATTATCCCATTCTATTATAATTGCTTGCATAAATCATATGCTCCTAGGCCCTATGTTCCTTAAAACAGGGGCTGAGTCTCATTATTTTCTTTTATCTCACAGCCTGCTACATACTCTGTTCAATAAATATTCTCATATTAGTGAGAGAACAAATGAACAACAAAAGATTATTCAGTGCTTGATACGCCATTAATTCAAAAATTTGGATTTCATTTTAAAATCTGAATATTTTTACATTTTTTCTTTTGTACTATCATCTTTGATAAATAATAGCTTTTTATGGTAGAGAATGTATAAGCAGTGAGCAATTTTTTGTCTAATATCCATTAAATACAATGAAATTCTCTATATTTTATCATCTTACTACTCATTAGGGTTAGTTGAAATATGTCATATTACTCTAAACTATTAAAATATCAAAAGTTCATATGATCAAGCAAGCTGAAAAATATTTTTAAAAATTTAAAAATAACGGAAATATTAGTTGTCACTGAATAAAAGTATTAGGTTTCATGACCACTAGAGCCTTTCCAATTGCACCTCCTGATCTAGGCCTATCCTTTGTTTTAAGTAATGGCCATATTAAATTAATATTTCTAGCAAAGAAAAATGTTTTCCTTTATCTCTTTTTCTCAATTTTTGTATACATCAGTGTGTATCATTAAACCCTGCAATATTTATGTTTATATAGAGAGCTTTCCTAAAATTCTACACTGTGCTTACACAGCACTCAGATCACATTTATATGCAAACACTTAATGAGTTGCACTGTAATGTCTATTAATATATCTGTTTCTCCAACTAGACTCTGAGCTCAAGGACAGGTACCATTTTATTCCTCCTTTAGCCTCCAGTACAGAGAAGCATCACAGCATGTGGTCAATACAAATATGGCAAATAAACTGGGGAACACAAAAGAAAACAAGATCAAAGAAAAAACTTGAATAAAACAACTTTTAAGATTTTATTTATTTATTTGAGAGAGAGAGAGAGCACGAGCAGAGGAGGGGCAAAGGGAGAGGGAGAAGCAGACTCCCTGCTGAGCAGGGAGTCTGACCAGGCTCTATCCCAGGACCCTGAGCCAAAGGCAGACACTTAACCAACTGAGCCACCCAGGCGCCCCAAAACTTGAATAAGAAATTTTTAAAAAGAGAAACCACTAGTTATGATCACCAAATTTTCATGATTTGAATATGAATGAAACGTCCTATATAGCTTAGGCTCCCAAGGCTACAAATGAAAACATTCCAACATTTTGAATAGAATCTGACAAGTGGGCTTCACATTGGAAAGACTAAGAAATCCCTCAAGTTTGGGCCAGTGGCAATCACTCCTGAAAATTAGAACTCAAATTTATAATCTACCATAAAATCCAGCTTTCCTTCTGAGCATTTCACCAACTTTAGAGTATACCAAAGATTTTAAAACTATTCCCTTGCACCAGCAAATGTGAAGCATCACATTGATATTCTACAAAACTCCTACATCTCAAGAGTTTCCAGCGGCTTCTCTGAATCGCTATCCCACTTAACTATGCATCAAGAATATACTTAACAGAACTGGAATCACAGAACCCACTCAAAACAATTAGCCTCTTGAGATTAAAAAAAAAAAAAAGACAAATGGTAAATAACAAGGGCAGACCAATAAGTCTTAAAAGAAATTATTAAACTATATTCAGTTACCACAATGACATCATCAAGTATCAGTGCATTGGAAAAAAAAGGTAAAGGGAAACGTACATTCAGCTATAACAATTTTTTCTATATTTCTTTTGATAACCAATTGATTCTTGATAAAGCAAATTTTCCTACCACCAAATGATATATTAATTCATTTATTTTTTCAATCATTGAACAGGTTTTAGTTGAGCACCTACTATGTGTTAAGTACTATCTAGATACTAGAAATAAAATAAATCTTTTCCCTTTTTGGTTCTGATGGAATTTACTGCTTAATGGGGGAACCCAGAAAATAACAACAACAAAAAATAATAATAAGCCATCAATATAGAGACTCTCAAACCAATTTATATTAGGAAGTAATATAAATTGACTTAGCCACCTATTTTTAATGTAGTTAAATGCAATTAGAAAATTAGCAAAAAGTCATCATGGAATTGGAAAAAAAATCATCATGGAATAAAGTCTAACTTATAAACTGAAAAAAATAAGAAAATTGAAAAAGGAAATGGTGACAGAAAATAGAAAGAGGGACCTAATTTCCAATATATAAATTTCTCTGCCATGCTGGGACAGGCCCAATAGAGAGTACTTGTTCCAAAAATACCAGTAGGAAATGTGGAAACCTGATTTTCTTAAACATCACCTTTTTGATTTTAAGCTATGATCCATGTTGTACATTTGAGACCAACTTCATACAACTACATTCAAAATCTGAAGCTCAGGGCTTACTTTGCCACTATTACTTTAAAAATGGGAACAAGAATAGCTAGTGATTGATTAACGCAAATGGGGACTGGCCATGACTACCTTCAAAATCGTATAGAAATCAAAGATGTTCTCAGTAGGTCTGGGCATAAGCCACACTTGAAGGTGAAATTCTAACTTAATGTTATGTGATTCCTCATGTAAGGAGCTTAGACATCACTCCTCAGTCTTAACAAGTAAAATGCTGAAGAGACTGAAAAATGAACACCTTTTCTTGACTCTGGAAGATAGGAGAGGACACAGGACAAACCATTGCCCTCAAGGTTGGAAAGACAGGTGAATACAAGGAATTGTGGGTTCCTGGGCATACACTAAAGAGCGGAACCACCTCCAGCCACCCACTGCTGGGGTAGGGAGACTGCAACTGTGACTGAGGGACTGCTGGGGGCTCAGGGTGGACAACTTTAAGAGTTAAAACCTTCAGGAGGACCCAGTCATGGGGGACCCCCACAATATTGTGGGATTTACCCGGAGGAGTTCAACAAGGTTCCCACAGTAAATACTGAATAAAAACCACTCCTGCTTCTTGCAGGGGAAAATGAACCATTTTGAAATAGCCAGAGCATCTGTTCTTCTCAACAAAGGCCTGCCCTCAGGGTACACTAGTTAACCAGAGAAAGGAAGATACTCAACTCCAGCCCACTCTGGCCATTCTGTCCCCACGAAGCAGGAAGCAGGGAGGGGAAAACTAAGAAACTCGTGAAGTTCACAGTCCAGAAGCACAGGCTCTCACTAAAAGACTGAGACCTGATGGCAAAACTATAGAACCTTTCAGGTATAACAATTTCTTCTATATTTAGAACTACAGAACTCTTCTATATTTAAAACTGTAGAAGCTTTCTCCTCCCCCATGCCTTACTTAGAGCATTACTAAAGGCCTGTTTACAGCAGTTCCTTTTACCCAGCAGCACGTCTGGCTATTAAGGAAAAAAAAAACCACAAGGCATAATAAAAGGCAAATAAAAAAGATAATTTAAAGAGACAAGCAAGCATCAGAATCGGACAGGGCAGGGACCTTGAAAAGATCAGACCAGGAATTTAAAGCAACGCTCTAATGGAGAAAGTAAACGGCATGCAAGAACAGATGCGGGCTGTAAGCAGAGAGACGGAAGTCTTAAGAGAGAACCAGGAAGAAATGTTAACTTCACGTGGCTTTACTACACCAGCAAATGTGAAGATCTGTCAGAAACTGAACAACTTTGTGATCACATTCCAGTGATTCTACATACCCCTTTCTTCCTTGTAAATTCTCTGAGATATTTTATCTATCAAATTTATTTTCTGGCTAAATATTTCAATAAAGTTATTCATTTCCATGAACTCCTCCGGGCGGCTTTTCACTCCTCTCATTGATAACGTGACAGCTCTGACTGTCTGCCCCATCCTGCTGAGCAATCCAGGCCCTTGCTTCTTGTGAGAAGACAGTTCCTAGAAACAGACAAACAGACAGACAAATGAAATATTTGTGCTGAAGCAAATATTCCAATATTCCCAACAAAAGGAAATCTGACCGGAAGGAGAGAGAATAAAAATGTTTCATATACTTTTTTTTCATGTAGTTTGAAGCAGCTGAGTTTTAATGGGGCACAGTTCTTCCTCTAAGTCTGCCTTCTTGATAATATTCCTTTTCAAAGTACTCGTGTGAAACATGTATACCTGCTTCCTCTCATCATGGATCTTTAAAAGAACGAGGTTTAACAAAGGGGATCGTGCTTAAGATGTTGGAAAAGATAAGAGGATAATATGAAATGCAATCTATATTTTATAACAGGAATCTAATGGGAAAATGATTGAGAGAAGATTTCTTAGGGTCTAAACTACTCCCTGAAAAAAAAAAAAAAAAAAAAGGAAAATTTCATTAATTCTTCAGTTATAACAATAGCTAACATGTATTGAGAGCTTAGTATGTTCCAGGCACTACACTCACATTTTTTTCATCTATAACTCACAATAACACTATGAGGTAGGTTCTATTATTATCCTCATTTTACAGAAGAAAATACAAGCACAGGAAGGTTAGGGAGCTTGCTCTAAGTCCAAGAGCAATTAAGTGCTGAACAAGGATCAGTCTGACTCCAGAGGCTTCACTGCTCAGCACTAACTAGCTTTGTCTTCATACTGTTTCTACAGTAGTTTGTAAATAGATACTCCCTGACCATAGAGAGCTCTTCAGTCAACTGAAGTTGGGTAAACTGTGACACTACTTCTACTTGCTGGCTGGCTGTAGAGAAAGATTTTTAAGAATGTATGTAGCAGGCTGTTTCATAGTTAATCTGGGAGGGAGGGCTACAGACTTGCAAAAAGAAGAAATGCAAGAAAAGGATACACCACACAAAAGTAACCCTTTAGAAGTACAGCATATTGAAAAACAACACCAAGAAGAAGATCAAGGGATCCTGGTGATGGTTATACCACTTGTAAACGTAGGTTTGGGATCAAATAAAAGTTGATCAAATAAAAGGTTACCCACCACGAAAAAAAAAATCTATAAATAATACTGTTGACTACCAAGTCCACAGATAAAAATATTATTATGTATTATTTACCCAAATATTAAATAACACATTTTCCAGATTTTCTTTCCTGAAGGTCTTACACAGAAGAACACATAGAAGGTAAACTTGTTTGCTTCTAAGTCAGTATGATTTTATGAGCATATAACCACAGATGCCACCCCTTGACCAGGTAACACATCTCTCCGGGAGTGCTACAGCATCTCTTGATATAGTTAACATTATCAGAGACAGCACAAGTCACAACTGGCAAGCTATTATTGTGAATGTTGACTACAGAGAATGTTTCTAGCAGCGTCTAAGGCTCTGGAGTCAGGCCACAAACTCATTTCACAGAAGTCTCAAAGGGCTTCCAAAAAGTAGTACTATCTGTCAAGACTGAGATGAAACACTTTCAAGCCTCTGTCACTTTGGCAACAACTGAGAGATATAAAACTCAATATTGGTCAGTAATCATTTCATATTGACCATCTTCCCTATCCATTCTTTTTCTTGGTGAGTTATATTCTCATAGGTGACAAGAGAAAAGAAGACGAACACATAAAGTTTCTTGATTAGAAATAGATACACCCCCTTCCCTTCATTAGGTAATTGAAAGAAAATTAAGAAAACTGTACTATCTGGCTATCCATCCAACCATCTATCCATTTAATAAAGACTTTTATCCTAACTTGAAAAGTCCTAACCCATTATAAAAGAAATATATTTGTATATGTTCAGTATTAGCTATATATGCAAGGAATACCCTGACATTATAAAAAAATCAGCTACCAAGAGAAATATAATATGTGTATGTGAGGAAGATAAAAGATGTCTGTGATGTTTACATGTAGATTTGACACAGGGTTAAATCTGAAGGATATCTCTCGAAGGTCTGATAATCCATCTTAAATCAAGGACGCTGCTGCCTGATTTAAAGATAAACAAGAGGAAGCGTACAACCTACTATACATAAAGACACTAAAGGATTATATGAGTATAAATCAAAATTCTTTACCCAAGCTTGTGCAGTAAGAAACACTTTGAAGTCTTCATTAAATGTTAAAGTTGGATGATCAGCAATTCGGTTCAGGAATTTCTGCAGTGCCTTCCTGCGTGTCTCAATGAAGTCATCATTAAAGCGTTCCACCATTCCTTTCACGATAAACTTCTCAGGCAATGGCTGAGGCAAAAAAATTTTAAAACGTATCTGAGCATTATGTGGCATGGGATTACAAGAAATTCTGTACTCTTCCTTTCTGGAAGACTGTTCAAACACGTGATGATTTCTTATAAAAATAATTTTTCAAGATTCACAATGCCAGAACCAAAACCTGCAAAATCTTAACATATTTAGAATAGTTTAGAAAAACAAATCTGTACATAGATTGAATGTTTAAGAGCAAATGTTTCTAAGATCAATGAGTTACACTAAATTTAAAGGTCTGACATTAAGTTTTCAGCATTCTAATGATTCACAAGACAAAATGGTAGCCACCCTATGGAAAAAAAAATGTAGACTTACTGGAATAATCAGAGTGGGGTGTGCTTCTTCAAGTTTTCCTTTCAACCAAAGGAAATCTTGATAACGTCTCCTAACTTCAAATTCACTGGAGTCAAATTCCCCACGAGATGTCTGAAGAAAGAAGGAGAAAATAACAGCACACGCAATATGAGACTGAAGACATTTGCCTAATGTTATTTTAGACATTCTGAAATAAATGGGTCTCTAAGAAAAATTAACAAATTCTAATTATTCAGTGTTTGTCAGCCTGTACTTTTTTTGCAGTCATCAATTCATGTAGCAGATGAAACAAAGCAAACTTTTCAGTATTTCCAGAAAGAAAGCAAACATCATGCTCAAATTTAAAATCCAAACTGAAAAATCTGTCTTAGAGCAGCCATCTGCCTTCCACAAGATTTTAACTACGATTATATTTGGCGTGACTTTCTTGCTAACAAGAAAGTGTGTTCTGAATTTAGGTTTCAAATATATTTTTCTCAAGATGATTAGAATTCAGAATTTGAGGAAAGTTCTATTTTTGTAATTTGGAAAATAACCTGAACATAACTGAGAAAAAAATGTTTTCCTGGAATTTGCTCAAATGAATTGCTTTGGTAAAATTTGCTTTTAGTATATGAAAATTCTAACATTTTACAGAGTGATTTTACCACTGTTTAAAAAATGTTATTAATGAAGATTTGATGTGAAAAGAAAATCTTCCTGTCATTTCTCAAGGGATTTTGAGTTATATGCCTAAACTCCTAAAAATTAAGCAAATAAATTAAAATATCTGTTCTCAACAAACCAAAAATCTATGCCAACACATATGACAAGAAGAACATGGGTACAATATCAACCTCACTTCCACTGCATGGATCCCAAACCAAATAAAAAAAGATTATCTAATACACACTCACACCAATATTGCATTAACTAAAATTTTTGCATATTAAAAATTATACACATTAACATTAAGGTTGAAATTTTCCTGGAGGAATAATGATGGAATAACACACTGCATGCATATTTCGCACTCACCAGAAATATCAATCACCCACAAAGATGAATGCAATCGTAAAATTAAGTGGTTCAAGTCATAGATGCCATCTTAATTGTGATGAAATAAGGTTCGCAAAAGCTATACTTTCCAAGGTTTGTTCTTTTAAAATGAATGTTTAGAATATCATACAATATATTTTATCAAAACATTTCCTTTTTAGTGGGAAAAGTGGAGGCAAATGAGATGCAGAAGTCTAAGGAACTAAATGTTCACAAAACACTATGAAATCTTAACTATGGGTACAAGTTATGGAAATGGTAAAAATAGGAAAACTAAATCTAGTAGAAACACAGTTTAACAACATATATACGAGTTGGTATATGTACATATATATGCAAATACACACATATGCATACATACATACACATAAAACATGGTTTATAGTCACTCATTAAAAAATACTTATTGAACACCTTCTTGTACGTGGCACATATATGTATAGGTTCACTACCAATTCAAAAATATAAATTGGCATAACCAACACTAAAATACTAAAAAATTGGGCAGTTAAGAGCTTTATATGTCCTCAAGAATTTTCAACACTTTGAGTCAACATAGAACAATCTGATATAAATTCTGGCAAGAGGAAGATGTAAAATCAAGTCAAATAACTGGTTGATTCTGTCCCCACACTCAGCCATTGACTTAGAAGAGTTTTCTAACATGCTGCAATAGCAGAGGAAGAAAACAGAAGATAAGTACAAGTCTCAAAGACAGTGTGTTCTTTTGTGCTACTTTAAGAATTCATTCCATTCCCAAGGAGTTATAAGACTAAGATATGGCAAGGAAAACAAGTATTATCAGCCGGGCTCCGATCATGGTTAATTTCCCAACAGCAGGGACAGAATCGTTGTCTCATCTAAAGTGGCCAATTTCGGTCATTAGAAGATAGATAGAAACTTCCAAACTATAGGAATAACACAGTTTGATGACAGATCTCCAACTTAGAAAGAACATGTGTTCCAAAAAGTTAATTTGACGTACAAATAATGCTTCTAATACAGGATACAGTTTTCTATGGAAGCTATATGGTAAATGGTGTTTAATTTCTCACGCCTGACTTTAAAAGCTTGGGTACTTGAAGTTTAGGATGAATAGACTCATGTGATCTATACCCCAAAATGCACTCATTCAACAAACACTGACCTTTGGTCAAGGGCAGTTACTCTAGGCTCAGAGGATTTAGAAAACTGTTTTTGAGGGAAAATGAATCTTAGAATCAGGAATATATTTTAACACCTACTCCATACTGGTAGACATTTAGGAGTCTGTCTTCATGATGAGGATGTGAGAGAGAAGACCCTTGTTAAACCTCCTCACTCTTGTTTCTGTATGTAGTAAAGGAAGGCACATCTCTTGAGCTCCAAAAGAGAAAATACTTTAGAGCAGTCACTTCAGATAGTCTAACCTGGAAAGTAAAGGGTAATTTTCCACAAGGAGAAGAGATGCCAGGAACATGGGCTTCCTGACACTCATCATTATTTACAGCCAGGTCATTCTTAAGTATTCCTAAGTAGATATTGTCAGTGTACATATGTGCGCATGTATATGTGCATTTACCCTTATAATCTTAATGTCATTAATATAAACTTTCATAAAACTAAAACTTTCTCAGGGAAGCCACCTCTGAACCTCCAAACTAGATGGGGTGCCTGTACTCATAAAATCATAGTATCTGTAATTTTTAAATAATTAAATAATTAAGCATGTAATTGTTTAATATCCATCACCCCCCTAGATTGAAAGCTCCATGAAGGCAGAGGGTATGTCTGTCTTGATTGCTGGTGTTGTCTCAAAATACAAGCACAGTACCCAGGACATAACTGTCACTCAACAAAACTTCATTGAATATATGAGAAAGTGAATAAATGATAATAAGTGAATAACAAAGAAAAGACTATTTGATAACATAATGTCCATCTACTAAATATTTATATATTTGTATCTGCAAGGCATATTTTAGCATATATAGGTTTAGTCTAAATACTAGGATACAGTAAAAATAATCAGAAGTAGAACAAAGGGATTTATTGTATAATAGCCTATTTCATAAAAATGAAATGAAAGATAGTTGGCCATAACCATGTAGAGATGCACAGAAAACACATACAGTGTGAACATAAATGGTCTGGATTTAAATCCCAGCTCAGGTAATCATTATGTTGTGTGACCTTTGGCAACTGAGTTTCAGGGTCCTCATGCACAAAATGGGGATAACTCATAACATTTAGGTCCTAGGATCATTGTTTTTTTTTTTTTTTTTTTTTTTTTTAAAGATTTTATTTATTTATCTGAGACAGAGAGAATGAGAGAGACAGAGAGCACATGAGAGGGGGGAGGGTCAGAGGGAGAAGCAGGCTCCCTGCCGAGCAGGGAGCCCGATGCGGGACTCGATCCCGGGACTCCAGGATCATGACCTGAGCCGAAGGCAGTCGCTTAACCAACTGAGCCACCCAGGCGCCCCGGATCATTGTTTTTTTTTAAAGGTTTTATTTATTCATTTGAGACACAGGGATACAGAGAGAGAGAGAGAGAGAGAGCATGAGCAGGGAGAGAGGCAGAGGGAGAGGGAGAAGCAGGCTCCCCGCTGAGCAGGGAGCCCGATGCGGGGCTCGATCCCAGGATGTTGGCATCATGACCTGAGCCGAAGGCAGACGCTTAACCATCTGAGCCACCCAGGCGCCCCCATTGTTAAGCTTTAAATAAGTTAATATGTATAAAGTGGTTAGAACATTGCCTGGCACAAAATAATCACACAATAAATGTTAGTTAAACACACTGTAATACTGTCACTACTAATACTACAATGAGAACAGTACATTTAAAGTACGATGTAAATTTGAATAACTCATCAGAATTATATGTCAGTGATTAGAGTAAAATTCACAGTGTGGCTTATAAAAAAGTGTCTTTCTAAGAGAAACTAATAATGATGGGAAAATTAGTCAGTTACACGAATTCTTTGCTAGGAAGGAAGATAACAACGGGTGCTTATAATTAAAATAGTAATACCAGGAGAAATTTGGTTCTATTCTTAGCAGTATGTCTGTATAAACACATTAAATATTCACAAAGACCCTACAAGGTTAGTACTGTTATCTTATTTATAACTGAGGAAACTAAGCATAGAGAGGTTAATTAAACTGCCCAAGACACATAGCAAGAAAGGGGAGTCATCAAGATTCAATTCCATGCTGTCTTGCTCTACAGCATCCTGATATAAGTATGATACCATAAATTTCTTCACTCATCCATTCACCGAAAAGTTAAATTGCTTACTTACTATATCCTAAGGATTGTGTTTGGAAATATGGATAACTTAAGATACAATTACTTTCCTTAAGAAGCTCACAGACTTGTTAGGAATAAATACAAATAAACACATACAGATAGGTGAGTACTGAACATGTATTATGTGACAGGCATTTTGCTAAGTGTTTTGCATTGATTACCAATCCTAAATCAATTCTTACAGCAACTCTACAGAACCAGATTCGATTATCATTTCTGTTTTATAGATTTAAAAAAAAAAAAAACCCTGAGGCTTAGAAGGATTAAATATAGACCTTTAATTTCTTTGCTATATTGACTCCAGTGTTTTACATTCTTTAAGAATCCAATTAGGACAACATGAGAAAACAGAAGAAAGAAAGAGGACTTGAGCCTGCAGGTGCCGGGGAGACGGGGGAGCAGGCATCGTTTTGAGTTGCTGAAAAATAAACAGTAGTTTATTCTTCCTCTAGAAGAGGAAGGACATAGCAAACAAGGAGAAGTAAATGCCAAGTAATGACAGTAAGAAATACCCTAGAGGGGCACCTGGGTGGCTTAGTCGGTTAAGCGTCCGCCTTTGGCTCAGGTCATGGTCTCAGGGTCCTGGGATCGAGCCCCACATAGGGCTCTCTGCTCAGTGGAGAGCCTGCTTCTGCCTCTGCCCCTCCCCTCCACTCCTGCTCTCTCTCTCTCTGGTTCTCTCTCCCTCTCTCTCAAATAAATAAATAAAATCTTATAAAAAAAAAAGAAATATCCTAGAGTATTCAGATAACAAAAATAGTTCTAGTTGGGTGGAGAGCAGGAGTATTAAAAATGGGGAGGTAGGAGATGAGTCTTATATGGTAAGCTGGCATCAGACTGAGAAGTTCTTTGTATGTCATTCAAAGGAATTTGTACTTTGTTCTATAGGAAATGAGGAACCAAGGAAGGATTTTAAGAATCTGAGTGAAGAGATAAATATATTTTTATGAAATATAACTAGCAGCAAGGTGGAATTTGCACTGGAAGAAGTGATTACAGGAAGATGGTCCAAACCCTTTTCAGCTACAAAAGAGATGTACTACAAAAGAGATTACGGTGGGGCTTCATAAAGAAAATATTATAGGGGCACCTGGGTGGCTCAGATGGTTAAGCATCTGCTTTCAGCTCAGGTCATGATCCCAGGGTCCTGGGATCAAGCCCCGCGCAGGCTCCCTGCTCAGTGGGGAGACTGCTTCTCCCTCTCCCTCTGCCCCTTCTCCCCACTCGGGCTCTCTCTCTCTCAAATAAAATCTTAAAAAAAAAGAAAAGAAAATGTTACAACTTATGAATATAATTCTTAAAGGCTGCTATTACATAAGGATTTAAAAAAAAAACCCAGTTATACTATTTGGTTGTTTTATTCTGTCAGAAGTAAACTGTCTTTTTTACAGAGTCTTCTCCTAGGATTAAGAAGATTTGGTTCTAGATTTACTCTGCCTTTGAATTATTGGAGAACTAACAGTATCTTATAAAGCAGCCACTTGCTCTTATTTGGAAAACAAATGAAATTATATTTTGTAATCTTCAGAAGATATGCTACAACATTATATATATTATACATATATGTATATATTTGTATTATATCAAGTTTTTAAATAGTTTTCTTTATTAGAAAACTGAAGCTCTTCTTTTCCTAAGATATTTCTTCATAATTTTTGAAACTAGAAACTAAATGTTCCTCTTTCAAGACGCGTAAGTGCTAAAAGATGAGTGACTGTTGTAATCTGAATTTCACTGATTTCATACAGAACAAGGGAAGGATAGATCAGATGCAATGTCTTACCCAAAATGGTTGAAAAAAAATAAGTCAATTCAGCTAAGATTATCTACTGTTGAAAGTCATAGTGAACAAAAAGCACTTCCAAAAGTTCAGAGAGCAACTGTATTCAAGAAAGTATTTATTAAAAATTTACCTTAGTAATAATCCTGTAAGTAATGAAAGTTTCAATTGTAGTAACATGGCTTTCAGGTTCATCAACTGTAATGAAGAGATCTTTCAAATCTGGCTCATCTTCAAACTTGACTTGATTTATCATTGACAGAGGGGATGTTGGCATCATAGGGCTGAAGGAATTCATGTCCATCAGTGAGGCATCCTAAGGAATTAAACACATTCAAAAATTAGCATCTATAGAAGAAATAGTGTAAAATCCTCTTTTTTTCTTAGAAACCATGAAGACTAATGAAATATGTCAAGAACAAAAAGGATGATTGGACTCATGGTTAAATATGGTATGTTGAACATGTATTTTTATCTCTGTTTCCTCTTAAAATCCCACTTTAAAAATGACAGCAAAGAAACAAATTAAAACAAAACAAGACAAAAAGGCATAAAAAGGCATAAACCCTCAAGGTAATAAAAGAGAGAGAGAGAAGGAGACTAAGCAAACAAAAGTAACAACTTTTTGGAAACTGGAAATCTGATCGTTGAGGGGTAAGTGAAATAGCAGCACAGAGAAAGCTGAACAATAAACCTAGGAGATGATGGTAAACTTAGAAGGCACGTTTATAAGACAGAATCCCAGAGTGACTTGAGAATTACAGGCAGCAGAAACCCGTGGACGCAGAGTGCTGGTAGAGCTAAAACCAGAGGACTGGTTGAAGAGCTAATAAAGCCAAAAAAAAAAAGAGAGAGAGAGAGAGTTAGTACCTCAGATTCCCTCACCTACCCCATGCCATCAGGTGACATTTCTTTCCCAGTTTTGCAGAAAACTGGAAGTTTACTTTCTGGAGTGTCTCTGAATTCAAGGTTGCCAGGCAGAATGGAGGAAGAAAGAGCAAGGGAAAGTCCTATAGACTAGATAGGAAGATAGCCAGCCCTCTCCTCATCTGGCCGCAAGGATGCTGGCAGCAATGTGCAAAATTCCACACCGTGGTCAGAGGGTTCCTCTCACCTCACCATTCTGAGAAAAAACTAACAGTTGCAGTCCCTGATGAATTAACCAGGTCTCTGCATAATCACCCTGCAGTGAAGCCCCTACCATACATGCTGAATATCTACTCCACTTTTTATTACCTGATGTAGAGACTACAAAATATCTAAATATGCAGAAAGCCTCTGATGTGAAAGACTCACAAACAAACAGAAGACAGGAAGCAGTTAGAGAACAGAACGCTTACAAAAAACAGATGAAGTCATCAGAGATAAGAATGATATCTAATTCATGAATAAAAACAGGAGTTATATTCTTAAAAAATTCAGAGAACAGCAGCAAGACAATAAAAAAGGAGGTTCATGAAAATTGAAATATGATAATAAGATAACTCAACAGGAAGTTTGAAAGCTAGAAGTCAAGAACTAAGCTGAATTAAAAGAACAAGAGATGGAAAACGAGAAGGAGGTGTTTTTAAAAATTGAACGATCCAGGCAGGCAGTGCCTTAATAAAACTAACTCCATAAAATGAAGAAGGAAAATGTGCTTTGAACTGAAGGGTTTCCAGGTTGATAGGGCCTCTCACACCTCCTCAAAATGAATGAGGCAGTGGTGGGGTGGGATGTGCTCCTGCAACCATCCATTACCATGACATTTCATAGTAGAGGTTAGCTTCCAGAGAGAATATAAACAGGTAAAGTACAATAGGAATCTCAGGAATCAGAATGGCTCCATATTTCTCAATGGTAACACAGGAAACTAAATGACAATAAAATATCTTCCAAATTTTGAGAGAATATCTTCTACCTAGAACTCTATATAGCCAGGCAAATTGTCATTCAAGTATACACGTAGATTAAAGCCGTTTCAGAGAGAAAAGATTCCAAAAACTTACTTCCCTTGAACCCATTCTTTGAAAGCTTCTTTAACTTGCCAAAATAAGGCATAGAGCAAGGAGAAATAGGGTCTAGGGGACACCTGGGTGGCTCAGTCAGTTGAGCATCGACTCTTGGTTTTGGCTCAGGTCATGATCTCAGGGTTGTGGGACCAAGCCCAGCATAGGGCTTTGCGCTCAGCAGGGAATATGTTTGAGATTCTCTCTCTCCCTTTCCCTCTGCTCCTCCCCTGCCCTTCAAAATAAATAAATAAATCTTAAAAAAAAAAGAAGTAACAGAATCTAAAAACAGCAGATTCAACAGAAAAGAGAACCAGAAGCAATTCTTCAAATGATTGTGAAGGAATGTTCCAGGTTGACAGCTTTGCAGCAGAACTAGGGAACAACCTATATAGACCTGGTCAGGAAGACAGAGTCACCAGGGAGGCAAGGAGATGAAGAAGGAGAAAGAATAAAGGAAGAGAGGGAAGAAGGAAGGAGGGACAGAAGGAAGGAGGGACAGAAGGAAAGACACAGGGGAGTAAGCAAAGGAAGGAGGAAAAGAAAAAAAAGAGAGGAAAGGAAGGAAGGAAGAGAGAGAGGGAGGGAGGGAGGGAAGAAGGAAAAGAAAAAGAAAGAAAGAAAGAAAGAAAGAGAAAGAAAGAAAGAAAGAAAAAGAGAAAGAAAGAAAAAAGAGAAGAGAAGAGAAGGAGGAAGAGGGAGAGAGGCAGGTGACAGAATATGTGATATGTTTAAACATAATGAGAGGAAGCATGCCATGTTAGTTTTTTTTTCACTTTTTTTAAAATTTATTATATTATGTTAATCGCCATACATACACCATTAGTTTTTGATGTAGTGTTCCATGAGTCATTCTTCACGTATAACACCCAGTGCACCATGCAGAACGTGCCCTCTTTAATACCCATCACCAGGCTAACCCATCCTCCCACCCCCCTCCCCTCTAGAACCCTCAGTTTGTTTCTCAGAGTCCATCGTCTCTCATGGTTCGTCTCCCCCTCCGATTTCCCCCCCTTCATTCTTCCCCTCCTGCTATCTTCTTCTTCTTCTTTTTTTTTTTTCTTACCATATACTGCATTATTTGTTTCAGAGGTACAGATCTGTGATTCAACAGTCTTGCACAATTCACAGCGCTCACCATAGCACATACACTCCCCAGTGTCTATCACCCAGCCACCCCATGCCTCCCACCCCTCACCACTCCAGCAACCCTCAGTTTGTTTCCTGAGATTAAGAATTCCTCATATCAGTGAGGTCATATGATACTTGTCTTTCTCTGATTGACTTATTCGCTCAGCATAATACCCTCCAGGTCCATCCACGACGTTGCAAATGGCAAGATTTCATTCCTTTTGATGGCTGCAATGTCCACGATAGCCAAACTGTGGAAAGAGCCAAGATGTCCATCGACAGATGAATGGATAAAGAAGATGTGGTATATATATATACAATGGAATATTATGCAGCCATGTTAGATTTTGTAGAGGAATTGAGATGGGTGCAGGGAAAGCAAGAGCGAGGGATAAAGAAGTAGAGGAAAAGAATGAATGAAGGAATAAATGAATGATAAACTGTCAAGAAAGCAAAAGATGTACAAGAATGAAAATGTAATCCTAATTCACTATATGGCTTGACTGTGAATAAAAATAAATTGTTCTTAATCCTGAATTTAACTAAAAATGGTGTTATAATTATACTGATCAGAAGAAAAATACAGGTACTGTATATGTTTGAGGGGAAGAGACATTGCCTGTAAAATAGCTTCAAAAATGCAATTCCTATGATGGAAAAAAGGAAGATGAGCAACTGTTTCAGACTGAAGAAGACCAAAGAGACATAATAGCTAAATACAACAAGTGATCTTGAATTGGATTCCATACCAAAGGAGGAGAACCTTTGTTTTTTCTCTCTAAACTATGTTATTGGGACAACTAGAGAAATCTAAAAGGGTCTGTGGATTAGAATGTAGTATTGTGTCAATATTAGTTTCCTGATCTGGATATGTATACTGTAATTTGGTAGGAGAGTGTCCCTGTTTTCATAAAATACATGCAGACCTATTCAGGATTAATAAAACATCATGTCTCCAATTTACTCAACTAACACAGAGAGAGAAAGAGAAAGGAAAAATTGTGAAATCGCAGTCATTGGGAAATCTAGGTTCTTGGTGGTATTCTTGCAACTTTTCTCCCAGTTTGAAATTACTTCAAAATAAAAAGTATATTTATAGTTTTTAAAAGTCAAATAATTCTACAAAGTTTAAAATAAAACAAATTAAAATTTAAAAGTAGCTTCCTC
Source organism: Neomonachus schauinslandi (assembly GCF_002201575.2). Classification (NCBI taxonomy): domain Eukaryota; kingdom Metazoa; phylum Chordata; class Mammalia; order Carnivora; family Phocidae; genus Neomonachus; species Neomonachus schauinslandi. The sequence continues at coordinate 81,844,404 of NC_058406.1, read as the reverse complement.
TGCTCCAGAATTGCTGTTCTCAGTTCACGCTCCTCAGAAACAAATGCAGAACTCTATTAGCTGTTTTTGTTCCTTGTTACATTCCTTCTTTCTTTTTTTTTTTTTTAAGATTTTATTTATTTATTTGACAGAGAGAGACACAGCGAGAGAGGGAACACAAGCAGGGGGAGTGGGAGAGGGAGAAGGAGGCTTCCCGCGGAGCAGGGAGCCCCACGTGGGGCTCAATCCCAGGACCCTGGGATCATGACCTGAGCCGAAGGCAGACGCTTAACGACTGAGCCACTCAGGCGCCCCGACATTCCTTATTTCAAAATAACATATGTATTGCTTCTTTTTTTTTTTTTTTTCCAATTTTGACATTATCAGTAGGTTTCCTACTAAGGAGAATAAAGAGTATTTATTTACTTAGTCAATTAATTATACAAGTATAGACTCACAGATTCCTATGTTATTCAACAGGTTATAATTGTTAAGTGTTCAAGACCTGACGCGTGGGACCCCCTAGCGGCACCTGTGTGTTTTTGATTTGTCTTCATTATTCCTTGAGCACTTTACACAACATAACTTGGCAGAATAAGATGTTTCAGGTTTATCATATTTTCCCGGACCCAGCTACGGAATCAGACATGTCTCCAAGGAGCTCTGGTTCCTTCTAGAGGAAACTGGAATTTGGAAACCAAGATGTGAATGATAGGAAATATAAGTATAATACACACACACATACGCACACATGCACATACACATCTGGATCCAGATATATACAGAAAGATATTAAATACCATGAGTTCACACTGATACCTCCCATTACAATTTGACACCATTTGACTGTTCCGGCCTTACCTCTTTCCGTATTTGTAACTCTTTTCTCCAGCAGAGAGAAGCCTGGCTCCCAGTATCCTGAAGATATTTATTAATATGCTCAATCCCCCTACATGTAACCAATCTCCCAACCAGGCCAACTGTCTCCTCAGCCCTGACCCCATGAGCCAAGGCAGTCTTATTCTCATTCACAACCACACAGGTTCGCTCCTCAGCCCCAATCCCACTGGCTACTTCCTTGGACATACTGTCTCCTCAGGCATTTTCAATAGTTTGTTTCTAAAGAAAGGGCTGCATGTTATTTTTTTAATAAAAATTTTTAAATGAAACAAAAGGATAATATGCAGTAAATTCTACAAGTAATGTTTTATTCATATGCAAAGATAAAACTAACAGTACCAATATAACATTTGAATTATTTCTTCAGTAGTAATAATGACTTGTTTCCACCTCTCTGCTTTCTCTTTTAGATACCACTTTTTTCCTCCAAAATTAAGAATACAGATGTCAGAATCAAAATTTTGTCTGTTGTTATGAACAGATTAAATTTAACCAACACACTTAAAGATGAATTCGGCAACAAAGTCCATCATAACTTAGCAACAGAGTTTAGCCAGTCCTAAATGAAAAAAAAGAAAAAAAATCATTACAAAGGAGGCCCAAAACTGGGTTCCAGTCCTCTCTCTGCCACTAACTAAGCAGGTAACTTTGAACAATTAATTCAGCCTTTCAAGGTTAAACTGAGGATCCGGAGTTGAAAATCTGCAAAATCTTTCCCACCTCAAAGACTAAGACAGGACAACTTCTAAATGTATTAATATAGAAAAATGTAGCAAAACCCTGATATTTTAAGAAAAGGAATGCTTTTGTAGTACTAGGAATGAAAAAAAAGATTGAAATCATAATACTGACTTATTTTTCCCCTCAAAACAAATCAACTTAAATCCTTGTGAAGCATCAGTAATACCCAGAGCACTATTCTCAAGGTTCATCCCACACAAAAAGTTAGTTATGTGAGCTATAATATAGCATTTGGTAACCCCTCAATGCAATAATGCAAGAGATATTATGGTAGGACACACCAGTTGAAGAGATAAGAACAACAATCGCTGTTTAAATTAAGAAGATTCAGGTTATTGTGATTACAAAATGATTTGTGAAAGGAAAAACATTTAGGCATGATTTGGACCAAGGAATAGAAGACAGGTAACAGCTGTATTAATGAGACACAAAAACAGAGACAATAAATGTCTTGCAATGAAAGTTTAGCAAAATAAATTATGGCATATCCCTATTGATAGGTTACAATAAAGTCTATCCATGTGATATTCTAGAAGTAATATTAAAAGTAATATTCTAGAAGTAGCTTAGAATACAGTATGTTAGAAACAGGGTCATAGTATGTTATTAAAAGAAAATAACAGGATATAAAATTTGTGTACAATTAGATTCTTATGTGTGTATGTGTGTTTATGTGTGTTTAAGACAGACAGGGTAGGAGAGAAAAAGTGTGAGAGAGAGACAGGGGACACAAACTTATAAGCTATACCAAAAAAGTTAACAGAAGTTATTCCAGGTGTTGGGATTGCTGTTGAGTTTAATATTTTTCTATGAGTTTCTGCATTTCCACATATTCTAAAATAAATACATATTGAGGAAAATATTAAAATTGTTAGTGTCAACACTGTGTATAATATGTTCCAAGGCAGTAAGAACTACTGTAATAAGTTAAAACAACTGTCTAGGGCCATTTGGGCAAAGGACCTTGGATTACATTTGATTTTTTTTTTCTTAACTCATCAAAATTGCATAATTAAATAGGAAATTTTAAAACGTTTGGAATCACATGGAAATTGGATTATCGAGATAAATTATGGAATGCTAACACAATGGAACACTAAGGAGCCATTAAAAACGTAATTTAGAGGTTCCAAGTGAATATGCAGTCAGCATATACAAAAATATCTCTCCGTATAGTATATATTGTATATAGTATAGCCACTTCACTACATAAGTATCTGTTTTTGCAATCCAAAGATTTTCACTCTTATGGAAAAAGATGAAAAGCAAAAACAGTGTTCAGCAACTGCTCTGCAGCAAGCCCTTAGAGAGGCAGAGTGCACCCCAAGCAGTAAGAGGGGTGATACCAAGCTCCTTCCCCAGGAACTACACTCAGCATCCTGGCATCAAACTCCACAGCTTGAACTGTGTCTGTGAACATCTGTGCTTTATCCCCATTTATTTTGTGCATCCATTAGCAAAATGTGTCCTAAGATGTCAGAAAAGCCTAAGAGAGGCTGTGTTTTGGGTCTGGGAATATTCACAAAAATGTTCCATATAGATTAATGGTAACTGCTCCTTCACTTTATGCCATTTCAGCTTACGAAAGGTTTCACTGGAATGCTCTACTTTCAGATCGGGGCGGCGGGGCGGCGGGGCGGGCGGGGGGGTGGGGGGGAGAGTTCCTGTAGTAGCTTTTTAAGCTGACAAATTTTAATTTGATAGGCAAACGTGCTTTAAATTTCCCTGACACTGCACACAACCATGTGCTTTGGTATTCTTTGTAGTCACCCTCTTAACTCACCACAACCCACTCCTTATACCTACTACATAATTTAGCATTCTATTTCTTCTGCTTAAAATGCATCCTTTTGTAGAGCAGGAAAGATCTGCATGAATTTACAAAGGCTCACAATTCCAATGAGCATAGTGTGGTGTCAAAAATATGCTTCAATATCAAGCAAAGGAAGAAAATTACAAGCTGAAATTTAGCAACATCCAAGAATTCAGTAGGACTTAAATTACTATGAATCACTCAAAAACATTCTTAAAACCTCAATAAAAGTGACTATCTAAAGACTTATATTCACTTCAAAAAAAGGGAAAGAAAATATAATGACAATGCTTAAAAGATTTACATTTGGACATGAATAAGAGAAGAAAATAAGTGTTTGAGAAGACCCAAAGAAGCAATTAACAAAAAAGCCCTCCATTTAACCTTTTGTGGTAGATGCTTTTCAGGAGAAATGGATCATTAAAATTTGTTCTTTCCAAACAAAGGTCTCACCTCCACAATAACATGTGCTTCTTCCTCCTGTTAGTTATCTCTCTCTCTTTTCTCTCTCCCCGCCCCCACCCCTGAACTTTATTTATACATTCATTCATTCTTAACATTTGGATAGATGTCCATTTTCCTCTGATCTTTTAGACAATGAAAGTACACCATTTCAGGGGTGCCTGGGGGGCTCAGATGGTTAAGCGTCTGCCTTCGGCTCAGGTCATGATCCTGGAGTCCCGGGATCGAGTCCCGCATTGGGCTCCCTGCTAGGTGGGGAGCCTGCTTCTCCCTCTGCCTCTGCCTCTCTCTCTCTCTCTCTCTCTCTGACTCTCATGAATAGATAAATAAAAAAAATAAAATAAAAAGGTACACCATTTCATTTTCTTTCTTCAAGAGATTAAAGCAGAAGGGAAATGATCTGTGTGGTAAATCTCGACTTCTTAAGTAACACTGAATACCTTTCTTATACCTAGGATAGTGAAGATACACAGACACACACACACCAAAAATCCTGGGATGGTTTCAAGCCCAGATGTGAACATGTATAATAGCGAAGCCAAATTATTGCAAGAAGTCACTGTCTTCTACCCTTATTCCAAACCATCAAGAGAGAAACAACTTAAATGACTTTACTGAAATTAATGGACATTTGAATTGTGTTAGCATGATGCTGAAATTTATTGATACAATCACTTACAAATTAAGTATAAGTTCTCCTTGTTATTACATTTGGTTTATTTTAAGCATTTGTTATGGGTTAAATTATGTCCTTCCAAAATTCATATGATGAAGAGACCTAATACCTCAGAATGTGACTTTATTTAGAGACAGGGTCTTTACAGAGGTTATTAAGTCAAAATGTGGCCACTGGTTTGGGTCCTTACACAATGATAGGTGTCTTTCTAAAAAGAACAAATTTGGACACAGAGACATGTATAGAAGGAAGACAATGTTAAGAAACATAAGGAGAAACAAACTGAGGGTTCTAGAGGGGAGGCGGGTAGGGGGATGGGTTAGCCTGGTGGTGGGTATTAAAGAGGGCACGTATTGAATGGAGCACTGGGTGTTATACACAAACAGTGAATCATGGAACACTACATCAAAAACTAATGATGTAATGTACGGTGATTAATGTAACATAATAAAATAAAATTAAAAAAAAAAAAAAAAAAAGAAAGAAAGGTAAGGAGAAGAGAGCCATCTACAAGCCAAGCCAGGTTGAGAGGCCTGGAACAGATTCCCTCCCCACTGCTCTCAGAAGGAACCAACCCCACTGACACCTTCACTTCAGGACTTTTAGCTTTCAGAACTGTGAAAAAGGTAAATAAATGTCTCTTGTTTCAGACATTTCAGACACAGACACCTAGTCTATGGTACTTTGTTACGGCAGCCCTGGCAAACTGACAGCATTTCTACACATAGAGTTGTACACAATAAAAATTTAAGGAAGGAAGCAAGGGTGGAAACACAGGAAGGAATTATGATTACTGCATTTCATCCGTGCTCCATGCCTTCATTTTCTTACAGGTTAACAGTCAACTCCAGTAATTTCTGAGAAATGTTTTTGCCTCCCTCCTTTAATACTCTTACTGAAATAAATAAAATAGATCGCTGAAATTTAAAACAAACAACAGCCTGTCAATATTTGAGTACTCAGGAGATAAACACCCAAAGAAACAGGTTAAAAGGTGAGAGATGACCTTTCTAAGAGGTGTCCTTCCTGAATATCTGCCACTAAAAGGCTACTTGGAAACATCTCTTAAATATAACATGAATTGCTCTTATAATACTAAATCGTATCTACCATCTGTGCACAAACAGCTATTTTCTTTTTACAAGTAGAGGGAAAAAAAATCAATGTGAGAAGTGTGATAAATCAGAAGAGTGGCATGAAAAGGCCATGCAAATAAAATTTGCTGATGCGCAAGAAACTCGCACACCAAGAGACATCTGGTAAAAAAGCAACTTAAAGTGGAAGGAGTTTGAGAAACTGTGTTATGAGGGACACTCATCCCCTGATGGGCCTAAATTTAGACTTACCAGCTGTGTTTTGGTTTACAGCTCCTTCCAATCTGCCTGCTCATAATAATAATAAAAAATCAGAAAGGCCTTCTGTGGAACACTGTTGAAAATGTGATTGGGGGAAAAGCCAGCCTGTGTCATGTTCTATAAAGGGGCATACAACACTCTAATCTTGTTTGACATAATTTCCAGGGCTATGTAGGATATATCCCCTTGTATGCACATATGATAATTTATTTACCCATTTTTCTGCTTCTAGTATTTCTATTTTCTAACACTGTTGCCTTGAATGTACTTGGACTTCCTCAGGTTTTGTGCATTACAAAGCTATATACTAACCATAGTAATTTTTCACATCATTCTATTTGACAGAACATTCCCCTCTGTCTGCCTCCCCCAAAATGTAGTATATTAAAAGAAAAAGTCTCTGTAGTCAGGCAGCGAGGTCATATCTCACCTTGGATCACAGAGGATTAAGGAGAGGATAAAAAAGAGAGGAATAAATGTGATGTACACATCATCTGCTTGAAGGCTTTGTATGAATTATTTTAGGTAAACCTTAACCACAACCCTGTTGAGTATGTTCTATTTCTACACCCCACCACTTTTTTTTTAACCAGATAGCAATACTTATGATTTTTGACTTTACACTAGTGAGAAAGTGACACACATTCAGTAGAAACCATACTTTGATTTTGAATTTTGACCTTTTCTTGGGCTAGTGATATATACACAGCACAATACTCTTCCATAAAGCTGGACAGCAGTGTTCCAGTTAGCCACGTGATCATGAGGGTGACAGCCAATACACTTAACCACCATGCTGTACACACGCAATCAATCTGTTTTTCACTTTCAGGACAGTATTCAACGAATTCAGTATCTCAGGTGAATGAGATATTCACCACTCTTTTATAAAACAGGCTTCTGTTAGATGATTTTGCCCAACTGTAGGCTAATGTAAATATTCTGAGCATGTTTAAGGTAGACTAGGCTAGTTATGATGTTTGGTAGGTTAGGTGTACTAAATGCATTTCAACTCACAATATTTTCAATTTACGAGGGGTATGCCAGGATGTAACCCCATCATAAGTGAAGGAAGATCTGTGTATTTTTTTGTATGCATGAAAATACTCTATAATGAAAAATCATTTAAAAACTTATAAAAGGGGTCACCTGGGTGGCTCAGTCTGTTAAGCATCTGCCTTCAGCTCGGGTCATGATCCCAGGGTGCTGGGATTGAGCCCTGCGTCTGGCTCCCTGCTCAGGGGGGAGTCTGCTTCTCCCTCTCCCTTTGCCCCTCCCCCTCACTTGTGCTTGCTCCTTTGCCCTCTCTCAAATAAATAAATAAAATCTTAAAAAAAGCTATAAAAGGTGTATTCAAAAAGGATAAAGATACATTCTTGATTACTGAAAACTGTTCAGTAATTTTCTTTTAAAGTTTTCTCATAAAACTTAGAAATAAAAATAAAGTCCTGTTGACAATTCGTAGGTAGGCAAAGGTAAGTAACTTCCAGATTTTTAGCATTTGTGTTCTTTTAAGGGCTTCTTTTTTTTATACTCACACACACACACACACATTAATGTTCTTATTCACCTCAGTAAAGATCACTGCATATGTAAGCTAGGACAAGTAAATAACAAGTAAAATGTTAAGGCTGAAAGACAGGCAAGGCTCCCACACGAAGTGTGTCCTCTAAACCACTGGTACAGTTCTATGTAGGCCTCACCAATATGTCATGTTACTACATGCCAGAGATATTTAAAACCGTTAATGTTAAATCTACAAATGACAAAGGTCTACTAAACTTGCCTCAAAATAAGTTTGGGGTACTGGATACACATATTAAATATAGTATCAGCCAACTACCTATTATAAATTCAGTGATGACTAAGTAGAAACGGAGCAAGCCAGGAAAAAGAATTACTCTAACCAGATCTCCTGAAGAAGTTGAAAATATGTTCTATGGGCAGACAACACTGCAGACCCAACTTAGGAATGTAATAAAATTTAAAAAAAAATTAAAAAAAAAAAAAAACAGTTCCTAAGGAGCACAGCCAACTGACTGTACACTTACTAGGCATGACTAAAATGGAATCCGGCATACAGTAAATTATAACTACGCCCCTAAACCAAAGTTTCATCTTTGTAAATGTTTTCCAGGCAAAAGGCTGAGTTGCCTTGATATCCAGCCACACCAACAACCTTAAAAGCATTCCTAAGAGACTTAATATATACTTATATCAAGAAAACTAGTAGACTGTTAAAACAGCTGTACCAAGAATATTCTTATCCTCTAGTCCTTTCAAATAACATGACAAATACTACACATCATGAATCATTCAACTGGGGAGCTATATCCACACACAGGCACACTTTGGAGATATTGAGGGGTTTTGGTTCCAGACAACCACAATAAAGGGAATATTGTAATAAAGTGGGTCAAATGAATTTTTTAGTTTCCCAGTGCATAGAAAAGTCATGTTTACACTAAACTGTAGTCTATTAAGTGTGCAGTAGCATTATGTCTAGAAAAGGTACAGTACATACCCTAATTACAAAACACTTTTTTGCTAAAAAATGGTAACCATCATCAGAGCTTTCAGTGAGTTGTAATCTTTTTGCTGGTGGAGGGTTTTGCCTCCATGTTGATGGTTGCTGACTGGTCAGGGTGGTGGCTGCTGAAGGCTGGGGGAGCTGTGACAATTTCTTAAAATAAGACAGCAGTGAAGTTTGCTGCAAACATTCACTCTTCCTTTCATGAACAATTTCTCTGTAGCGTGTGATGCTGTTTGATAACACTTTACCCACAGTAGAACTTCTTTCAAAATTGGAGTCAGTCCTCTCAAACCCTGCTGCTGCTTTATCAACTAAGTTGATATAATACTCTAAATTCCTTGTTATCATTTCAACCATCTTCACAGCATCTTCACCGGGATTAGATTCCAGCTCAGGAAACCACTGTCTTTGCTCATCCGTGAGAAGCAGCTCCTCAGCCGTGAAAGTTCGATCATGAGATTGCAGCCGTCCAGTCATATGTTCAGGCTCCCCTGCTGCTTCTAGTCCTCTCGCTGTTTCCACCGCATCTGCAGTTCCTGCCTCTGCTGGAGTCCTGAGCCCTCCAAGTCACCCATGAGGGCTGGAATCAACTTCTTCCAGACTCCTGTTCATGTTGATATTGTGACCTCTTCCCATGAATACAAGTGTTCCTAACGTCATGTAGAATGGTAAGTCCTTTCCAGAAGGTTTTCAATGGACTTTGCCCAGATCCATTGGAGGAATCACTATCTGTGGCAACTCTATAGCCTTATGAAATGTATTTCTTAAATTAAGGACTTAAGGAGTAGAAATCACTCCTTGATCCATGGGCTGCAGAATGGATGTTGTGTTAGCAGGCATGAGAACAACATTAATCTCATTGTGCAGCTCCATCAGAGGTCCTGGGTGACCAGGTGCATTGTCAATGAGCAGGCATATTTTGAAAAGAACTTTTTTTCTGAGAAGGAGGTCTCAACAGTGGGCTTAAAATATTCAGTAAACCACGTTGTAAACAGATGTGCTGTCATCCAGGCTTTGTTGTTCCATTTATGAAGCACAGGCAGAGGAGATTTGTAATTCTTAAGGGCTCTAGGGTTTTCAGAATGGTAAATGAGCACTGGCTTCAACTTATAAAGTCACCAGCTGTATTAGTCCCTAACAGCAGAGTCAGCCTGTCTTTTGAAGCTTTAAAGCCAGGCATTCACTTCTTTCTAGCTATGAAAGCCATAGATGGCATCTTCTTCCAATAGAAAGTTGTTTCTTCTACATTGAAAATATGTTGTTGAGTGTAGCCACCCTCATTAATGATCTGAGCTAGATCTTCTGGATACCTTGCTGCAGCTTCTCCATCAGCACTTGCTGCTTCACCTTGCACTTTTATATTATGGAGATGGCTTCTTTCCTTAAACCTCACTAACCAACCTCTGCTAGCTTCCAACTTTTCTCCTGCAGCTTCCTCACCTCTCTCAGCCTTCACAGAATTGAAGAGTTAGGGCTCTGGCTTAGGCTTTGGGTTAAGGGAATATTGTGGCTGGTTTGATCTTCTATCCAGACCGCTAAAATTTTCTCCATATCAATAATAAGACTGTTTCATTTTTACCATTCATGTGTTCACTGGAGTAACACTTTTAAATTCCTTTAAGAACTTTTCCTTTTCATTCACAACTTGGCTGTTTGGTGCAAGGGGCGTAGCTTTTGGAATATCTTGACTTCCGACATGCTTCCTCGTTAAGCTTAATCATTTCTAGCTTCTCCTTTAAAGTGAGAGACATGCAACTCTTCCTTTCACTTGAACACTTGGAGGCTACTGTAGCGTTATTAATTGGCCTAATTTTAATATTGTTGTGTCTCAGGAAATAGGGAGGGTCAAGGAAAAGGAGAGCGACAGGGGAATGACTAGTGAGTGGAACAGCCAGAGCACACACAACATTTATGTATTAAGTTCCCCATCTCATACTGGTGCTGTTCGCGGAACCCCAAAACAAATTACAATAATAATATCAAAGATCACTGATCACAGGTCAGGAACAAATATAATAATAGTTAAAAAGTTTGAAATATTGCAAGAATTTCCAAAAGGTGACACAGAGACACAAAGTGAGCAAATACTGTTAGGAAAATGGTGCCAAGAGACTTGCTTGACACAGGGTTACCACAGACTTTCAATTGGTAAAAAAAAAAATGCAATATTTGCAAAGCCTGCAATAAAGGAAACAACAATAAAATGAGTAAGCCTATAACACAGCATTTAAGAGACAATACCAAAATTCTGGTAGCACTCTCAATAGTAACTAAAAAACATACAGGAACATATATATGTTTGTGAGTCTCTGAAGATCTCATTACAAATTGCAAACCAGATGCATCTACAACTTAAAAACATTAATCTTATGTACCATAATGGCAAATACTGAAATTCTCTAAGGGACAGGGACTGTGCCTTAGCACCATATACTTACATTACTTCATTTAATCCTGTCAACAACATGATGGAAAGTAAGTGCAATTTTCATCATCTGCATCTTACAGATAAACTTGTGGCATGGGGTGATAATAATTCTCCCCAACTCACTTATCTCAACTGGCAGAGCCAAGATTCAATCACCACTAGCATCACCACCAGCCATATGCACACACAAAAAAGCACCCAGTGTAGAAGCTTTACTTCATTTTACAAATGTTCACTGAATGTCAACCATGTGTCAGGCACTGGGCTGGGGCTGCAACAGCAGCCGAGATGGCAGGCTTCCTGGGCTCGTATGAAGCCCACACTTTAGTTAAGCGGGAGGGCTTGAGATAATAAACAAGTAAACATAGAGAAAAAACAAGAAAATTCCAGATTTGAATAAGTATTGATAAACAGGGTTATAAATTCCAAAAAAAAAGTGGGGTGGGTTGCTGGGGTAACACTGAAAGGGAGAAAGAGGAACGCTCCTGATAGAGCTATCAGGGAAGGTGTCTTTCAGGAGGTAATATTGAAAAGGAGGCAGTCATGAAAAACACTGAGGGAAAAGGATTCCAGTCTGGAGAGCCAATGAAGCCTATGACAGGAAAGGACTCAGAATGCTGGAGAGACCAGAAAGGTGGCAAATGGCGGGAACACAGGCTTTGGTGAAGGTCTAAACAACAAAAAACTCATTTTAACATTCACTGTGTCAGAATTGTAAGTATTCACATTTTCATCTTATAGGTCTTGAAAAAAGGGAGGGGAGAACTCCCTGATAAATGACTGTTGCCCCTAAAAATCCAAAAGTGAGACATTTGTTGTACACTAGAGGTTTTTAAGGATCTGTATGGTCTTACTCAGACTATCATGAGCATTAGCCAATTGGAGATTAGTAATCATGATGTTTCTCAATTTGTCTCAATTATGCTCCTTACCTAGTGAAAAAATTTCTTTTTTGTACTTAATACGCCATGGGGGAAAAAATGTTTTTCCTTCTTCAGAGAGGTCCAACATGCCATTTGCCTCTAGCTTTGCCACAAGACCACTGTGGGAGATGGTATGATTGTTCCCAGTGGCCCTCTGTCTTCCTATGAGAGCATTATATCTCCTGGTCAACTGCCAGGTAACTTTCAGTGCCTCCTTATAGAAGGAAAAGAGTCTCCCACCACAACGAATTTGATCATTGACTTAGTTTGGATAATGGCATGTGTCTGGGCAGATTTGGAAGCCACTGCCTGTTTCCACCAGTGCTCCTATTCTTCTCCCTCTGCCAGAGGAATGACATGTCCCAGTTAGGGGTCTCTCCTTCAGTCTTGATCCCAAAATGAAGAAGACATGTGAAACAGACTCAAAACTTGGGACAGACTCATAGCTCAGTTACAGTTGACAGATTCATGAAAAAGAAATAAGCCTTTATTGTAGTTAAGTCACTGAGATCTTGTTGCTTATATTACAGCATAATTAGTTAAAGCTGATGAAAATATTATTCAATGTTCAATTAGATTAAACATATAAATATATACTTATATATGTGTGTATTAACACACACACTTAACTTTCTCAGAGTTAGTACAAAAGAACAAAATCTTCTCTAATTTTGAAGATTCTTTTCTTTTTTAAAAGATTTTATTTATTTATTTGACAGAGAGAGACATAGTGAGAGAGGGAACACAAGCAGGGGGAGTGGGAGAAGCAGGCTTCCCACGGAACACGGAGCTTGATGCAGGGCTCGATCCCAGGACCCTGGGATCATGACCTGAGCCGAAGGCAGATGCTTAACAGACTGAGCCACCCAGGCGCCCCTAATTTTGAAGATTCTTATACAAAGAGTTTGCCATTTGCTTTTGGTCACACATAATAAGGCTTTCATTTCAACATTAAACAGAACTTCTATTCCTAACATTTCATTTAAAATGATTAAGCTCTGTTTTTCATTTCAAAATAAAAACTTTATTTCTTATACCAAAAAATTAAAGCCATGACTAAAAAAATAAAATTACAAGAAAAATGAACCTAAAAATATTATACTAATTAAATGAAAGAAACCATACACAAAAGACCACATATTGTCTGATTCCATTTATATGAAATTTCCTGAAAAGGCAAATCTGCAGAGACAGAAAATAGTAGATTAGTGGTTGTCCACGGGTGGGAGTGAAAACAGAGATTAATTGTAAATGATGTGATGGATTTTTGGGGAGTATAAAAATGTTCCAAAACTGGTTTACAGGGATGGCTATGCAACTCAGTAAATTTAATTTTAAAAAAATCACCTCTGGGTGAAGTTTATAGTATATAAATTATACCTCAGTGAAGTTACCTTAAAAACAATAAAAAAGAGTATGTCAGACCAAAGCATTTTTAAAATAAAAAAAATACATAAGCATATATATAATTATTTCAGTTTTAATTTTAAAAACTACTGGTTTAACCCTCTGTTCTGTTTTATCGTTAAGTGCATTTTGCTGATTTTTTATGTATTTGCTAATAAATTTGATTTCCTGATTCTATCCTTTTTATTAACACTACAGGTAACAACACTGTGTTATCCAGCATGACTGGTATATGCAGAGTTAATAAAATATTCAATTTAAAACTGAGAAAATCTTTCAAGCATATAACTTTTCACTTGTTTATTGAGAAAACTTTAACATACATTCCTAAAGTGAGTAACTATGAAAATTTACTTTAACTTTTAGTCTTATATCCTGTTTGGAAAATGTGGGATACAAATGAATATAAGAATAAAATAAACTTTGAAGACTACAACCACATAGTTATTGAATCTGTGTTTCTTTTTGATCACACTAGCCATTTGTAAAAATGTAGCAGGTTATCAGTGAAGAGTTACACGAGAGCATCCTATCAGAACCTCAAGGATGCAGAAATAAAATTGCATGTAAACTTTATTAAGTATTTTTTAGAGTATATTATGTTCAAATCTGGTGCCCTTTGACATCATTTTCCCAAAATATTTTTAATAATATTCTCCATTGTCATGGATCAATAAATAAACACTGTTGTCTGCATAAAAACCTTTCCTAAAGGTTCTCATGGATTTTTACTTTTGGCTATACAACATCCAATCCCCTTTCCAAATATAACATTGACTACAGTTTCTGCTAGTGCTTATCCCTTTCTGCACCTGCCATCTCCAGCCTTCACATCTACTTTGTGAGTACCTAATTGTGCTTCTTTCCTTTCCTGCTGTAATTAGTTTCCATTGCTTGCAACCAAGCGTTTTGATTGAGATAGGAGCTATTAGCTCTAAAAGTTATTTTTCCTACTAAAGAAGGTTCTTAAGTGATTCCCTTGGGGTTGTTGGGGGTTTTAGTTGTTGTTGTTGTTTTGTTTTGTGTTTATTTCTTCTAATACAATTCAAAAAGGAGATTTTGTCCAGATTGACATTCAACATAGCTCTGTGTCATCCAGCAATAACATTTATTCACCACTTATTAAGACCAATTTGTTTTAATTCTATTTGGTTTGGTATCCTGGTAGGAAGGACCAACACAATACAAATTGAATTTACTGAAAACAGATCACTAGCAAATTACTGTAATAATTGGGTCTATACATAGGAAAAAAGTCATAGGCCGTATCATTCATTAACATATTTATCCCATAAATATTTAAAGTTCCTACTCCTCTACCATCAAGAAGTTTAATCTATTGGAGATAGACAAGCTATCAAAGTTTTACAGATGAGAAGTAAATACCTATTCATAAGGTAATGTAGTAAGTATTACAAGATTCAAAACAGCATTATGGGAAGCATAGAGTGGAGAAACTAATTCTAGCTGAAGAATGAAGAAGCTCTTAGGTAAGAGGTAGTTTTACATTAGGCCATAAGAAACAGAAAGGAATTTGCTTTGTCAACCCAACAATAATTACACAGAGGTAGAAAAATTAGAAGCAAGCTCATGTAGTGGCAAGTGAACCAACCTAGATCAGTGCTTCTAGTCAGTACTTTTCAAAATCTAAGGTGCAAACAAATCAATACGGACTCGTGGTAACATACAGATTGATTCATCTGGCCTGGAAAGTGGGTTCTGAGACTGCATTGCTAACGAGCTCCCAGGTGATGCAACAGATTCATGGACTCAGCGGAGTAAGGCTGTAGAGGACAGAGTGGTGAGGTGGGAGAGCCACAAGCAGCCTGATCAAGCATCTTGAATGGCAAAATGTGACCATATGATCAGAACTGTGTGCTCTGGAAACATCGGTGTGCTTGTGAGCACGTGGGATAGACTAGAGGCAGAAGAGAAGAGACTGAGACTTTAAGAGACTATTTTAATGGTTCTCAGAGACTATTTTAATGGTTCTCAATCTCTTTAATGGTAACTGTATAACAACTCTGATGGTAGCAGTGGGAACAGAAGAAGGCATGGATTCTGGAGATACCAAGAAGATAAAACTGATGGGGACTTCTTAGATATGTTGGACACATGGAGAGTGAGTGAAAGGGATAAATAGAAAGTAACACTAAGCATTTTATCCTGGCTATCTAAGAAGTTGTCACATCATTAGCAGACAATTAAATGGAAACCATAACCAATGTGGGAAGAGAAGTATAAAAACCAGGGAATGGTAGAAGATAAGCTGATTTGGGAATTAAGTTGAAGAGACAAGTAGGACCATCTAATTAAGACTTTCCACTGCTCTTATAGTTAGATTTAGTGTAAGTTAAAATTCCACTTGTAACAGCCTCTTAATAGTGCAAAGGGACAGTCCAATTGCCACACCCTCCTCTCCTCCGGGACAGTTAGTCATCCAGCTTGTGCTCGAACATTTTTAGTGACAGAATTCATGACCATGCTGAGTAATCCTTTTCATTTTGGAACTTTCACTTAGAAAATTCTTCCATAAATTGACCTAAAACTTGTCTCCCCGTATTTTTGACCTAGCAATTCTAGTTTCACCCTTCAAAACTACAACCATCTAATCAACTTAAATCAAAATAACTCTTCATAAAGAATTAACCCAAGTCTTTTCCAAGCTAAACTACTTTTTGTTCTTCCCCAGCCTTTCTTCATAGGCCATGGTTGCCAAAACATATCATTGGTGAAACCCCTTTGTTTATTCTCCTTTACAATGGCAAATGTGTGGCAAGACTGTTGCTGGGCAGCCCTCCCCACTGCTCATGCTAGTGGAAAACAGTGTAGACGGATCCAAGCCCTCTTTCTGCTGAGCCCAGAGAAGATCTCACGCTCAACCTCAACACAGCATTCCAAAGAATGAATAACAAGGCACTGGCATCTGCAGATGAGATAACATCCCTTTGACATTTTCTGATATAAGCGATTCCCCTTTAAAATACAGAGAATGCGGGGCGACTCGGTGGCGCAGTCAGCTGGGCATCTGACTCTTGTTTTCAGCTCAGGTCATGGTCTAGGGGGTCGTGGGATTGACCCCGCATCGGGCTCTGTGCTCCCCTCTCCCTCTGCTTCTCCTGCTGATGTGCATGTGCTCTCTCTCTCTAAACTAAATAAGCACATCTTTAAAAAAAAATAAAATAAAGTACAGAGGATGGAATGAAATTTCGGAAGTGGCATGGACAAATCAGAGTACAGTACAATTAATACTCCATATGACCTTGAAAATATGGTGCTTGTTTAGATTCAGTATCACGTCATTTGTGTACATTGATCTTTCAGTCACTGAAAACCACTAGGAATGTTTGTACATAGAATGGTCCATACAAGGTCTCCCTAAACTTACTCTGAAATTTCCTTATATATTTAAATTCTATTGTTGACCATATATACTCACTCATAAGGAGATCTTGAGGATTTTAATCTTCTTTCTACTTCACTCGACCTCCTCCTCTGGCAGGAATATGAGAATACTTAACATATAACAGGGCAATGATGGTAGATGATGGAACTTCAGTAGGGTAAATGTCCTACTTTCCTTTGTTTTATGGGTTCCTCTTTTTTTAACCATCAAAATTTTAACACCCACTGAGGCAGGATCAGGATACAGACCGGGAAAGGAGAACACATGACCTGACTGCTGTAATCCTGCATTCTAGATTTTAAGTGAGTTGGACAATTGAGCATATACACACAAATATTCACATACATTTACGCTCGCACACTACACACACACTCAATACATACATAATCCATGCATGCACACACTGCACATATATGTAAGCACATATGTGTGTGCATATGTTGTGTACGATGCGTGTGTGTATTTTATATATTTCAGTGCGGATCACCAAGGAACTACTCATTCATTCAAGAATACTTCTTGAGTAACCATAAGTCAAGCCTGTAATGAAATAAAGATTTGTTTAGTCTTCTGCTCAAACTGATAGCCACTAGCCACAGGCGGCTACTTATATTTAAATGTAAATTAATTAAATACAATTAAAAGGTCAGCTCCTCCAATGTACTAGCCCCATTTCATGTGCTCACAAGCCACCTGTGGCTAGTGGCTGCTACTGTAGACAGGCAGATACAGAACATGTCCATTGTTGCACTTCTTTTTGGACAAGAGAATCCTATGGCTGTGTATAGCTGATCAACAGTCAAGAGTGTTTACTAAAGGCCAGGAACTATTCACAAGCTCTTTACATATAGTAACTCATTTCATTTTCATATTTATTATCTGCCCTCATTTTACAGATGAAGAATCTGAGGCATTGAGAGGTTAAGTAATTTGCCCAAGGAAACAAAGCTATCAAGCAGTGGAGCCAGGATTTCCAATACAGACATTTCTTACATATCAGCTCCGAACAGCAGAGTGTCCCACTGGACAAAGCACAGCCTGCACCGCCTTTTATCATCTAGCCCTGGAAGCTGCACGGTATCATTTCCACCAGACCTTATTGGTGAGGCAATCACAATCCCAGCCAGATTCAAGGAGGGGGCAGAGATCCCACCTCTAATTAGGAAGGTGGCAGGTCACTGTATAGAAGAGCCTATGGGATAGGAGATAGAGATGTGGTTATCTTTATCCAAAGCTACTTGCCACACTTTGGTACTATGTATCATGCTGGTTATTCTTTATTTCCACTCCCAACCTCCCAGCTCCCAGCATCTACTCTTGGGGTGGATGACATCACCTGAGCCACTTGCCCAGGGCAGGTCACAAGCAGGAGATCCAAGAGCAGCAGAAGAGGAGCTCAGGGAATATACTATTTCTTCCTTGCTTTGGCACCATGTTTCTGGCAGAGGTACACTTCTACAGACATCTCTCTGTATATACAGCTCCTGTGGAAGTGGCCCCTTCGCTACAGGTCCAGTTCTCACTGGATTCCAGCAACACCATATCTATTTCTCTTCCCATTAAACTCTGGGTACTAATGGCTTTTTTGCCTCTGCAAGTTTCTAAGTACCTCAGTATCCCTTGTGTGTTCCTGAACCCTGCCCCAAATCCTGTAAGTAGTTCTTGCATTAAACATTCTTCATTTAAGTCATCGGAGAGAATTCTGATTCTTAACAGGGCCATGACTGATACAGGCACACAATAGGAACTCAATAGAGACAGTTCAGGGAACAAATATGAAAAATTAATAACCAAACTTCCAAAATCTTCTACTAAGTATCTGATATAATTATTGAATACTACAATCATATCCCTCCACTATGTCGGGATTGACAGAGATCCAATATATAGGAGCTGGATGTCTCAACAACTATATTCTTCTTTCGAAAGTAACCTTTTTTGCAAATGAGTGATTCTTTCAAAAGCATTGTTCAAATAAACATGCTCATTGTTATATTTCTGATTTACCACAGAACTATTTTCTATTATTGTATTGTTATAAAACCAGATCACCTCTTTCTTTCCAAAGTGTTTATAAACAAAATACTAAATAGTTCCATAGGTTTGATAGCTTTGCTGGAGATTGAAATTTTGCCTGCCTATACCTTCCAGAACTTCTTTTTGCCCATTATATTAAAAAAAGATTTTTTTTTTTTTTTAGTTTTGGTGCACCATGCTCATCTCCTCAAACATGCCTAGCAGTGATGAGGATAATTATATCTGTAGATCCCCTGTTTATCTTAGATGATACAGATCTTATTTTATGGTCCTGAATACCTTTTAAAAAGACCAGTAACAATATCTATCATTTACCGAGTACCAGATAAGTACCCCACTGCTTTACTGTGACCTAGTTACCTTAGTTATGTTTCAGTTGCTCCTCCTTCTACACATTACAGTATTTAATAAAAATAAAGGCTAGTTATTTTAACATTTCCAAAAAAGAACTTTTTTTCTTTTTTTTTAACATAGAGAAACCAGACTCTTTTCTCTAAATTTTTTGCAAGCCACACGTCATTTTGGCCCAGTCCTAACACTATTCTTACACTAACGTTATAATTTTTATCCTTTTTCTTTTTTCTGTTTTTGAATCATTGGTCATGTTCCCCTACCTTCCAACATCTATATTTACTCTTTTAAGTCAATATCCTCTGCATTCCCTATGGTCTCTTGAGATTTGGTATCATTTTCCTCTCATTGGATTACCTGAAAACTCCGAAAAATACTGTTTTGTTTCCCATCTCTCCTGATTTATATTGCCATTTAGAGTCTCTGTCACATCTTCCACCTGGACTCCAAGACTGAATCATGTCTCTCTTTTTTCCAAATACTCAGCACAGTATCTTACACAAAAAGATTTAACATGTATTTGCCATGCGCTTGTAAGGTATTGTGGGAAGAAAAGAATTAATAATAAGCCAAAGATTCTACTCTTTAAAAAGTTTCTGGAGGAGATTATGATATATATTCACAAGTAATCTAAGGGAAGAAAGAATGACAAATGTAAGCTGAATATTAAAGTAGGAGATCTCAAAGTACTAAAGGGTAGCAATAGTATACTTTAGAAGTAATTGTTGAAAGTATCCCAGGGTAAACTGGTCAGTGGGAGAGGTCTACAGAGGAGCTGGCTAAAAAGGGAGTGGTAGAGAGAGCAGTCCAAATGGAGAGGACTTTCTTAAATCTGCTTGTCTAACTAACTGTGGTTAATGGTTGTAAAATTCAACTTATAAGCAGGCAGCTAACTTAAATTTTTTCCAAGTATTTTCAGACTCTAACCAACATTACATCTTTACCTTAATCTACGTGGCCAGTCTCTGTAAAAGTGGTTCTTAACATTTTTCTAAGGGTCCAACACATGTAGTTATAAAGCACTAACAGGTAGTGTGGATCCAGGTGTGTGGAGCTGAAGCTTACATCCTTTTAAAAAGAATCCAAACTTAACAAAACAAAATTAGATAGAAAAACAAATGTCAATTTAGAATGAGAAAAGAAATCTCAACAACTCTTCTCTGGAGACTTGGAGATCTGGATTCCTTTCTTCTGAGATAGCTTTAGGCAATTTACCAGAAATGCTTCTGGTTGCAATCTGTCATTCCCTGCCCACCTAGAACATCTAGAATTCCCAGTAACTCTCAACATTTCCAGAGGCCTAAGCACATAAACATCTGAAGCTTCAATTTCATTAGCTTCATCTTAGATCTGCCTCTGACAACAGGGGCTAATTAAAACAATGATTCTTAAGAGGGGACTGGGACACTTAGAATCTGGGGAAAGAGAAAGCACGGGACTAGGTTAAAACAATCCTGGTTGATATACAAGGGCCACTCCCAACCAACACTCTCCCTCCCCCAGGCTGGAAGTTTCACAATGCAGAGCCCTACACTAATATGCAAAGACTAATAGTATCTTAGAAGGCAATGTGAGGGATAGGCCAATTGTCCTCGATCTGAACATAAAGTATGTGTGGAATATAAAACAGCAGTGTTAATTTTTTACAAGCGAACATAAAATAATTCCACTGTTTTACAATTTAAACACATTGAAAGGTCAAATCACTTTCTCAAGAGCACAAAACTGTTACTCTGTCTGAACATCTAGAATCCGATTGTGCCTACCATTCCATTTAATCCTAAAGGGAGAAAGGAGCTTTCATATTCCTCTTTGGGGTCAGAGTATGCTTGTTCAGTTTGTAACTTCAGTTCGCTCTCCCAGAGTATGGCAGTGCTTAGGAAGGTCGCTTTCCCTAACACCTCAAGGTAACAGCTAACTACCGCACAGGCTTATTAATTAATACAGCAGCAACGTTAAGAAACTGGGTTGACATTTTAACAGCCCTGCAAGAAAGGTATTTTTCTTTTCCAAAAAGAAATTACAACCAGCCGTTGTACAGGCACCACAAGTCTACCACTCACCTGAGTCCATTTCTCTCCAACTCTACCGCAAGTTAGGAGGGCGCTTTCGTCCTGATTTTCCCCGGGGAAAGGAAAAACGAAAGCGGCTGGCGGTGGGTTGGGAGGCAGTAGCTCACTGAAAAATCCTCAACTCCGCAGCGGAGGAGCTTCCTGTTGGACACACAGGACCCGTTTGCTCCTCAAGAGGGGACTCCCTTGCCACCTAGTCTCACGGGCTTGAGGCTCACCTCCGGTGTCAGTCAGCCCAGTCTTAAACCCAGTCAGTACCACTAAATCAGGAATAATTTCTCTCGACTAGGGTGATCTCTCTCCCAGAGTTCTGGGCTGGCTGCGCCCGAAAAGAAGCGGCCAGGGCGGGGGCACTCTCGGGCCACCGCCTCCCGGGTTCGGAAACTGTCCGGAGGAGGCGTCCGCGTCAGACAAGAACCGAGAAAGAGAAAAAAGGGGGGAAAAAAATCACAACTTTGACGACTCCACAAAGCGACGGCCGTGCCGAATGGAGGGTCAAAGTGCAGAGGAGGGCGCGGCTGCGGTTCGCGGCCCGGCCGGGACGCAGCCCGGAGTGCGGCGAGCCGCCTGGCGGAGTTGGGCTGCCGGGGAGACCCCACCCACCTCCAGCTCGGAGCCTCCGCCGGGGTCGGGCGAGCGCACTGGGGGCGGCCGCCGCGCCACGGTGCCAACTCCTGGAGTTGACTTGGAACTTTCTCGGGACGCGCCGCCGCCGCCCTCACCTTACTGAACACCTCCAGGTCGTCCTCGTCCTCGTCCAGATCCAGCACCTCGGCCTGCAGCAGGGCAGAGGAGCCGCTGCTGCCCAGGAGGGGGGCGTCGACCCCCGGGCTCTCCCCCGTGGCGCCCCCAGCCGGGAGGCCGGAGGAGCGCGCCTGAGATGCCAGGCGCTCGCCCTCCATCCCGGCAGTGCGCGCCCGGCCCGCCGCCGCTGCCAGCCCGGCTCCCCCGAGCGTGCCCATTGGCTCCCGCGCATCCTGCACCTCCCGGGCCGGCCCCGCTCCAGCCCCTCGCCCGCTGCGCAGACGCGGAACTGCCGGGGCCAGCGCGGGGCCGGCTCGTCCCCACCTGGCCTGGGGCCTGCCGGAGACGCGGGAGTGGGGCTCGCGGGCCCTGGCTAGGGTGGGGAAAGGGCCGCTGTCGGCTGGAGGAAAGCCGAGCACGCGAAGGTACGAGGAGGGCGTCCCCGCAATGCCCTGGCTCGGGGACTGCCGAGCGTGGGTTTCCGCGGCGGCGGGGGGTCTGGGCATAAGCGACAGAGCGAACCGTCAACTTCGGGGGATCCACAACGAGGCTGGAAGGCAGCCGACCCATCCTGCCGAGAGAAAAAGCCAGTACTGTATTTCCTGTATTTTAAATGGTTGTCTTTCTTCTTGGTTGTGGTTTTGGAGTCCGTCTTTTACTAAGGCTAATGCAAAAATAAAAGACCTGAAAAGCTCCCTCTGTTTTTGTAATTGATTTTTGACCCAGTGACCGGACTGTGTGGTCATCTCACTGTCAAGCCAGGGAAGTTGGATTTAAAAACTCTTTCAGCCACTTTAAAATGTGCCTTTACTTCTGGAAGTCTTCCTGAAGTTAATGAGCAGGAACATTTCTAAGAGCCGAGGACAAAGAGCAGGACTGGACCTCGCCACCAAGAAATAATCTTCAATCTTTGCGCTGCCAATGCCAAGCTACAATTAGTTGTCACTGCTTAATATTAAAAAAAAAAAAATCTAAGTTCCAAAAAAGGAAAATTGAACACAAATTGATATATTTTGGGACTATCTTCATGTTTTATTATTTAACTCCCCTCAGTCCCAGCCAGCTCTTTTCTCCATCGGCCCTGGAAAGAATGTCTAATAAGTTTGCACATAGGCAGGGAGGAGGCTACCTCAGAGACTTGACTCCCTGCAAAATATTTAACCCAATGTTCAGAGTTCTTAACTTAATGAAATTGAAAGATAGATAGATAGATATAAAATATTTGGGGAAATAGAGCATTTCTCTACTTCTGATTAGAGGACATGGCCTTAATAATATGTTCCCTCTTAACCATTCAGATGTACCTCCCATTGCTTTCGGTTCACATATGCTCTTCCTAAGTCAGGCTGGTCAGCTGCCCTGTGAATATACAGTCTTCTTCCTACACTTTTTGGTTCCTGTATCCAGAATACCATCTCCTGCTCATCCTTCAGGAATTATCTATAGTCCCATCTCTTTCTGGAAGACTTTCCAAGTCAACACCTCCTGTTCCAAATTTAGCATTTAATTTTATGCCATCTTATAGATTGTATTTATTTCATGTAAATGCCTTATATTTCTTAGCAAACTTTAACATTTAAAGGTTAGTGTTCACATTATTTATTAATAAGCCACAGTGTCAGATATACTCACTTAAAAAGGCTCTGTGCTAATGTCTAAAAGGAATACAAGTTATTAAAAGTCTATTTTTTTTTCCTCTCTAAGCTCATTCTGGCTAGTGAGAGATTCAAGGGTTTCTAACTGCAACCTGAACCAGGAAATTCTTAAGGATACTGTGACTCACACAGTTGCCAGAAAGCATAGAGACAGGCTCAGAAAATGGGGCAGAACAAACCGGGACTACATAGCTTGGATCACAGCCAAAACCATGCCACAGAGCTAATGTGCAGACCTTGCAGCCGCCATTGCTGAACCCAGGATGCCGCTGACACTGATGTCACTGGACTCAGGGTGCTGTCACCAAGGGCCACATCACAGCAGCCTCTGAGAAGTACCTCTATTGGTGCCACAAAAATGCCCCACCGTCCTCTTTCTCAGTGTTAGTAGTTCTAGTTGCAAAACCCCGGAGGAAAGATCTACTTGACCCACCTGGCCAAATCCCACAGAGGTTTCTAAGGCAAAGAATTTTCTAAACATAGAAAGGCCATATTGATGCTGGTCAGAAGATTAAAAAAAAAAAAAATCCCTACCACTAGAATTCACTCCTTTGACTGCCTAACATTAATATCATGTTTCTTCACATACTGTCTCACCCTGACCTCCATTCCTGCTGTATAGTTCAGCTATGGCTCAAGCACTTGAGAATATAGTACTTAGCTCCCCAAAGGAAGAAAACCCAAACCTATTCATTACTGGGGCAGCTCCAAGTCTAATATGTCCATTCCTCCTGCAGTTCTACAATCCTGTTGATATTTTGCAACTTATGGACTAAATTTTTGAATTTAATTACCAAAATGCCAGGCCTGCTTATTCAATGGCATGAAAAATCCTAAACTGCCACATAACAGCCTAAGCTTACCATTAAGTGGGATCATCAGTGGGTTTTTTAATGGAAGAATTCTTATTTGGATACCAAAGCCTATAAACCAGCATGGCTCAAAATTTTAAGTACAGGTGTAATATTAAGAGGAGGCCTACCCAGTCCTGTCCCTTGGTTTCTGGACTCTTTTTCTGATTATAGGAGAAATAGTATATATTAAATTTTGTTTCTGAGAACGTACAACTTGTCAAAAACCTTCCTCTCTCTCACCCTTTCCAGTTGGGATCTCCTGAGACCATAACTGAGTCTTTAATGTTACATTCAGCCATCCATAAAGTTAGCTGTTTCTGGTAATGGGGTTCATGATACGACAGGTCACCCCTTGGGTATTGCCCAATGGCTTTGTTTCTTTTGCTGGAAGATGATTTAATTGATTAGGGAAAAAAATGTTATGTGTAAAATCTGATGGGAAAGCAACCAGTCAGTGAGTTCATGGATGATCATGTTGGGAGAAACTGAGCAGGAAAAGCAAACCCAATATATCTTTGCCATTAAGGACAAATCATGGCATCCTCCAGATGGGTATCAGGGGTGGACCAGAAGTAGCTGCTGCTGTGGCGAGATGAACACTTAGCCGTGGAAGTAGCCAGTTGTCCTTTAGTGTGTGGGAAATCCATGCTGTTAAGCTGGTGCATAGCATACATCATTCCCACCATCATGGCCATAGAAAAAGCATAGGAGTGCCTGGCAAAACAATAGTATTAGCATCCACAGAACAAGAATTCTTATCAAACATACTATTTGATCATGTAAATTCATCAAATGGAGTTTTGGGAAAACATTGCCATGGGCTACAAATAGGCTTTTATTCTGGGACCATTCCAAGAGGCCACATACATTTTCTCAAACCTCCTTGACTTCTGGATCCCACCTTGTTCCTTCTAAGTCCCACCCAACAACCCTTCAGCCCGTGTCCTTGGAGCAATATAGAATCTTCATCCCAGCCTCTCTCCTTTGAAGCCTAGTGGACATTGTTATATACCATGGGGAGGATTTCTCTATTCCATCGTCCTTTTTCACAGCAGTACACCGATTCCAGAATATGATAAAGAACCATCTGCAACCCAGATCTGAAATTTTTACCCCTTAGTTAACTGTTCAAATGGAGTTCCCTGTGAGATCCTAACAGTATGCCTGTTGGTAGCAAGAGCCAAATGCTCATGCAATGTATGCTTTTAGGACTATTTTTATATATACCATTTCCACATGAGTATGGTTGGCTGAGGGCTTATCTAATTTTATGGTTTTTTGTTAGTATATTGTTAATAATTATTTTGTTAATAATTTCATGATGAGCTGCTCAGGTCACATAGTCACATGATGTCCCACGCTTAGGTATTTAGTATTTGTTAAAACCCCATAGCAAGCTAAGGGCTGGTTTCCTAAATGAAAAAAGAGGACATGTTTTGCCTTAAAACTTGATGTTTTTTATTCTCTTTCAGAACTTGTCACAGATTCCAGAGAGCATCCTGTTTCTACAGGCTCATCAATAATATTGTCAATAGTAGCTAATTGGTACCTCCTTTGAGTCTGACAATGTTATTAGTACATTATGTATGTTTACTCATTTAATTCTCAAAAACACCTTATGAGAGGTGCTATTATTAACATCCCCATTTTATAGATGAGGAAACTGATGAACAGAGAGGTTTAGTAACTTATCCAAGGTAAGTAGTAAGTGGCAAATAATCTACAGCTCACTGAAAGACAGTGTTATGTATGTTGCCTAAAAAAAGTTTAAAAGAGGAATTATAAGGATATTTTGGGATTCTTGGTTCTTGAGAGAATGAGACTAAACATTTCAGCTGACGCTCTGCGTGCCCCCAGGGTGGGTTGATAGGATTGGCCTCTATAATCTAAAAGTTTGAATTAAAGAATAATGGAAGTGAAAATTTGTAAAATATGCACTCAATAACAAAACTTTTCTCCATCAGCCTGGGCTCTGTGTGAGAAAGATATCTACTCCCCCCTCAAATCCTAACCATAGTTCAGGAAGTCACACTTCAAAAAATTCCAAGTGTCCCTGGGTTAATGGTATATACCTGGAACCTCTGGCACAACCAAACACAAAATCTCTCTTCAAGACACTTCTGACAGAGTTTCTACAGATAAAACTCTACTGTAGATGAGATCAGTGTTAATCCATGAGATTAAAAATGTTCAAGGAAACCACCTACCATGTACCAGAATCACTATATAAAGCTATTAAAAGGATTAGAGCCTAGAGAACTTTAAGCAGTACACAAAAATATAAATTATTTAATAAATAAAAAGAATGAAAATAACTACAAGATGCTATAAAAATAGCTAAGAATTGAGAAATGAAAAATACAGTTATTGTGCTGATGGTTAATTTTTTGCTCTTCACTCCATATCAACTCCTGTTGCCTGCTCCAGAATGATGGTGCTGGGCCTTGTCAATATTTCTGTTTTGCCACCTGGCATGATGTCAAGCCTTGTCAGTAGAGGGCCTGGAGGAGCACTGGAGGAGGAAGGATGTTCCTCTTCCTGTTTCTGGTATGCTATCTTACCAGTGTCCTGTGGAGAGCTATTTTTCCTCCTTTGTTCAGCCCCTACATAGTTTCTCTAGTGTAAGTTTCCTTCAGGGCAGAGCTTTGATGGTGTTTTACCCACTACCAAACTCATACGACTGTGGTGGCATAGTCTAGAGACCCAAACATTATGAGCCTGCCCCCAGCCTAGGTTGCCACAACCCATACCCTCTCCTCAGTCCCAGGCATGGACATACACCCAGGGGCACTGGAGGTCTGCCATCCCCTGACCTTTGTCCTGCACCCGGCCCAGAGCTGACCCAGTCTGAACTGAACATGGAAGTGCACTAGACTTCTGAAGAGGGGGACCTCTTAAGCTCCTGACTCCAACAGTGTCCAGCAGCCTCTCTTGGTGCCTAACAAGTTCTAAGGCTTAGCACTTCCCAGAGGGTAGATTTCCAGCAGGTTCCACTAATGAAGCACTTTGCTGACTTCGCCATTCAGGAAGCCAGTGTGGTACTCTTTCCACTGATATCTGGACCTTAGCCCTAACAGTGGAGGACATTTTCTTGGGTACTTATCTCAACCCTAGGGGTAGTGGTCACATCTTTCTCTGCTATTGTTACTTTAGAATTCTTTGAAACACTCCTTACTCCAATCCCTTTCTAATAAAGCTTTATATTAAACTTTCCCTTTTTAAATGATGGTGGGGTCCCATCTCCCGACCGGACCTTGAACAATATAGAATTCATACTAGGAATGGTCCTAGGACATAGACCTACAAAAATGGCATTCTGGGAATCTCTGTACAATGAGGTGACCGAGGAAAAAATAACCCTGAGCCTGATCTACAGATGAATCTTCGTGATATGCTAGGAGCTAGTAGCCCCTCAAAGTAGCAGCTGCAGCACCATAGCCCCACTCAAGGGTGAACCTGAAGAACAGTGGTGAAGGAAAATCCTCCTAGTGGCCAAAACTTCAGGTATGAAATGTGGTCAACTACTACATCTGGAGTGAGAAATGTCCAGAAATGTAGGTCTGTATTAATTCATAAGTAGTTGTAAATGGTTTGGTCAGATGGTTAAAGACTTGGAAAGAATATTGGAAAACTGATGAAAAGGGAGCTTAGGGAAGAAAGATGTCAATGGACTTTCCGTAGGGGCACAGGCTGTGACAATACTAGTGAATGTGAAATGTCTACTAAAAGACCTCTACTGCAGAGGAGGTTCTTAACGATCAGGTGGAAAAACTATAGACTCTAGGAATGTCAATCATCCATTCTCCCTAACCATCACATTCCTTACTTAATGGGCCTGTGAACTTAAGTAGCAATGGTGGCAGGAATGGAATCTATGCATGAGTTTGATAACATGGACATCCCTTTACCAAAGCTGACCTGACTAGTGTTGCTGACCTGACTAGTGACTAATCTGCCAACAGCACAAACCAACATTGAATCCTCAATATGGCACCATTTTGGGGATATGTGACAGCAAGCCAGTCATTGGTGGCAAGCTGATTACACTGGATATATGCCTTCATGGAGTAGGTAGAGATTCATCCTCATTGAAACAGAAATTCTAGATGAGTTTTCCTTTCCTGCCACTGTTTTTGCCAACATCACCACTGATGAGTTCACAGAGTATCTTATTCACCATTGTGGCATTCCATATAGCATTCCATCTGATCAAAATGAAAAAATTCATTTCACAGCAAAGGAAATCATAAGCTCATGTACATGGAATCAACTATTCTTACCATATACCCCGTAACCTATATGCTTTCCATTCCATCTCTTCTGGCCCAAAAGTGACTCATGTCTCTTTTGTTCACAACAAATTGGCCAGAACTGGTCGTATGGCTTCATCTAACCCCAAGGAGGTCATGAAGTACAATCATATGTTCAATAGGCAGAGGGTCAAAAATACTTGATGAATAGCACAAATGACAGTTACAACCTATGTGTGGTTAATTCTAGGTAATTAACATGAGGCAAAAACAAGGTGATGGAAAGCAATAACCCAAGTCTGTGATTAATACCCATTTATTCTGTAAGTGTACAGTTCTTTAAAGAGAATTCCTTACTGGCTTAAAAAATTCAAGCAAGTATTTTAAATTATTAGCTTCAATTTTCTCATCTAAAAAGTGGGGATAATTAGTATATACTTCAAAGGCTATGAGGATCAAAGAAACTAATAGATGTGAAATAATTTGTGAAATAAAGACAAATACAAATCTTAATTGTTTCATTACTATTAATATTATTAATGTAAGCAGTAGCATATGATTGCCATATTTTCTCCATAATTTCATTTAGACACCCAAGTAGTAATGTCTGGGTTAGTTCCCATAATGTAACATGAGGCTTTGCAGTTTGATTAGAATATATGGGTTTGGGTTTTGTTTTTAAGGTCTCCCTTACTTTTAAGAACACTGGCAATTCCAAGTCCTCAGTCATTTATTGTGACAAAGAAACAAATAAATGTGTTAGAATAATAAGGCAACATGATTTTAAACATCTTTAACTCATCAAAACCCAAAGGACATGGATTATGCATGTAATTCCATGACCGATAATGGCCTGTTTTTCTGTTGAATGTAAAGCAATGATCTTCCTATCAGGAAAGCTAGGAATTATTTTCATTGAATACAGGAAACAAATTTACTATCTAACATAACTAGAAATACAGAGGTAAGAGGCATAAGAAGGCAGGCATTGTAAGATAATTGTTCAATAATTGTTACCTAATTAATTGGATGAATGAACTGATTTAGAAACAGCTTACTATTGCCAAACTTGTTTTTAAAATGTTGATGTTTTGAGGAGCCTGGGGGCTCAGTCGGTTAAGTGTCTGACTTCAGTTCAGGTCACGATCTCAGGGTCCTAGGACTGAGCCGCATGTGGGGCTCCCTGCTCCATCTCTCTCACCATCTCCCTCTGCATGCCCTCCTCTGCCGCCACTCCTGCTCACTTTCTCTCTCTCTCTCAAAAAACTAAAATCTTTTTTTATTTTTATTTTTTTATTCTTTTTTTTTTTTTCTATTTGACAGAGAAAAAGAGAATACAAGCAGAGGGAGCGGCAGGCAGAGGGAGAGGGAGAAGCAGGCTCCCTGCTCAGCAGGGAGCCCAATGTGAGGCTTGATCCCAGGACCCCGGGATCATGACCTGAGCCAAAGGCAGACGCTTAACATCTGAGCCACCCAGGAGCCCCTAAAATCTTAAAAATAAATAAATAAAATGTTGATGTTTTAACAAATGTTCAGTTTCTCAGGTCTACCATACTCCTTTTTTATGGACAGACCCATTAGACAGATCATTGGTATCATGGAATTTCATTTAAGTGGTACCTAGTATAATGGGAATTTATCTCCAGTTCATTTTAATTCTAGAAGAAAAGTTCATTTGAAGATATTTGCTTTAAGGAAACTTCAGAAAAAATTTTCCAATAAGTTATATGTCCTTGAGAGAGAGAGAGAGAGAAAGAGAGTGCAAGAACAAGTGGGGGGAGGGGCAGAAGGAGAGAATCTCAAGCTGACTCCCCACTGTGTACAGAGCCCGAGGCAGGGCTTGATCTCAGGGTCCTGTGATTGTGATCTGAGCTGAAATCAAGAGTCAGACGCTTAACTCACTGAGCCACCCAGGTGCCTCATGTGCTTGGTAATGCTTTTAAATGAAGGAGTTATGGAACATAGAGATGCCATATCTTAAAAGTGAGACTTAGATATTTTCTTTCTCTTTTTACAAATTAATAGCTTTATTGAGATATAATTCATATACCATATAATGCACCCATTTAAATTATAAAAGTCAATGGTTTTTATATATTCACATATTGGACATTTCCATCACTCCCAAAAAGAAGCCCCTACACCCATTAGCAAGCACTCCCATTTATCCCCAGCCCCCAGCCCCTGGCAACTACTAATGTACTTTTTGTCACTATGGATTTGCCTAGTTCTGCACATTTCATATAAGTGGAATCATATAATAGTATTAAATCTATCCATGAACATGGAGTATCTTTCCATTTATTTAAGTCTTCTTTAATTTCTTTGAAAATGTTTAATAGTTTTTAGCAGTAAGTTTGCATTTCTCTTATTAAATTTACTTCTAGATATTTTACTCTTTATTATACTACCATAAATGGAATTATGTTCTTAATTTTATTTACAGATTTTTCATTGCTATTGTATAGAATTATGATTGGGTTTTTTACTTAATTAATTTATTTATTTTAATTTTTATTTATTTACTTACTTATTTTGAGAGGGAGAGGGAGAGAGAAAATCTTAAGAAGGCTCCATGCTCAGCACAGAGCCTGATGCCGGACTTGATCGCACAACCCTGAGATCATGACCTGAGCCGAAATCAAGAGTCAGATGCTTAATTGAACCACCCAGGAACCCAAGTTCTTTTTATTTTGATCTGGTGCCTTATAACCTTGCTTAACTTGATTATTCGGTTTAATATTTTTTAGTGAATTCTTCAAGATCTCCAGTATGCACAATCAAGTAATCTTCAAATTGTGATAGTTTCACATCTTTGTTTCCAGTATAGTTGCCTTTTATTTCATTTGCTTGCTGTATTAGTCAGGGTTCTCCAGAGAAACAGAACCAATTATATAATGAGTAATTGGCTACACAGTTATGGAAGCTGACAAGCCTTAAGATCTGCTGTAAGCACAGTGGAGTTCCAGAAGAGCCCCTGGTGTAGTTCCAGTCTGAAGATCAACAGGCTCAAGACACAGAAAGAACCAGCATTCCAGTTCAAGTCCAAAAGCAGGAAAAAGCCAGTGTCCCAGCTTGAAGACTGTCGGGCAGGAGTTCCATCTTACTCAACCTTTTTTTTTTTTTTTTTAAGTCCTTCAACTGATTGGATAAGACCTACTCACATTAGAGAGAGCAATCTGCTTTACTCAGTATACCAATTCAAATGTAATCTCATCCAGAAACACCCTCACAGAAACATCCAGAATAATGTTAAAGTTAACATCTAGACACGCCATAGCCCAGTCAGCTGGACACATAAAATTAACCATCACAAGTTCACTCCTTGTCAATTTGGCACCCATTCACATTCCTCTCTTTTTTTTTTTAAGATTTTATTTATTTACTAGAGAGAGAGAGCACACAAGTGGAGGGGAGGGGCAGGGGGAGAGGGAGAAGCATGCTCCCCACTCAGCAGGAAGCCTGATACATGCTCTATCCCAGAACCCTGGGATCATGACCTGAGCTGAAGGCAGACACTTAACTGACTGAGCCACCCAAGTGTCCCCCAATTCACATCTCTTTAAGCCATACTTCATATCCAAATCAAGAAATAACAAGGTCATAATGCCACCCAGCATGATACAACTATCTTGCATACAACCAAAAATGCCCCTGTCCTGGAAGAAGACGTAAAGTTCTTGGGTGATGTTTACTCTTTTCCTTGATATTCCATGACCTAAATAGTATGATGCAAAACTAACAACGCTTAACTACTATGACATAAAGTCAATACATCTTATGTTATATGATAAGGGAATAAGAGAGGAAAGAAATGTGCTATGTTGAGCACTGTGAATTGTGCAAGACTGTTGAATCACAGATCTGTACCTCTGAAATAAATAATACATTATATGTTAAAAAAAAAAAAAGAAGAAGAAGATAGCAGGAGGGGAAGAATGAAGTGGGGGAAATTGGAGGGGGAGATGAACCATGAGAGACGATGGACTCTGAAAAACAAACTGAGGGTTCTAGAGGGGAGGGGGTTGGGAGGATGGGTTAGCCTGGTGATGGGTATTAAAGAGGGCACGTTCTACATGGAGCACTGGGTGTTACATGCAAACAATGAATCATGGAACACTACATCAAAAACTAATGATGTGATGTATGGTGATTAACATAACATAATAAAAAAAAAAATGCCCTTCTCCTGGAAGAAGAGGTAAAGTTCTTAGGTGATGTTTACTCTTTTCCTTGATATTCCATGACCTAAATACTATGATGTAAAACTAACACTGCTTAACTACTATGATATAAAGTTAATACATCTTATATTATATGATAAGGGAATAAGAGAGGAAAGAAATGGCAAACATCTTTGTTCCTTTCATATGTGTATATACATGCACACACATACACACATACAGAAATATATCCATAACAAAATAAGGAATAAGGATGAAATACTCATGACAATCAGAGTCCTCATTTCTGTAATAGATGATGTGGTCATAGCTGATACTTATAACAACCATCTTCTATTACTCATTCTGTATTCCTTTTGCCTTCAGCAAGCACCCCAGCTAGTCATAGTTCTTTATGTGATGGAGCAACCCAAACCTTCATTCCTGAAGAGTTTGGGCCATGACTAGTCCTGCCTCATTTGGGTTGCTGTAGTTTGACATTGATCTTAATCACAGCATGGCAATGCTGAGATGTCTTAAGGGATCTCCTGTATTCCACATATATTCTTCCTTACCTCCTTTGTGGAGTGGCAGTCCAATTTCTCCTTGGTGACAAGTGTGACCGAAGAAAGAGGCTGACTGGTAATTACAGAATGGTCATCCTGTCCATTTGATTGTTAAAACTTCCTCTGCTAAGGTCACCATTTGTTGAGCATTTATACAGGATTCAAATATCTTTATGTCATTTGCCCATTCAGAGATGTCTAGCTACATATCTTCTCCCCAAATTTCTTTGTCATCAATAATCTAATCAAATTCCTTCTAAGTCCCTGACCATTTAGCTAAACCACTAGCCAGAGGCAATGAATTGAAATATAATCACATCCCTGGCCATTGCTCCTTCCAAGCAAAATGAATGATCAGCTGCACTGCTTGAAGTTCTGCCCACTGGGAGGATTTCCCTCTTACTTAGTCTTTTTGTTCTATTCAGGCCTTCAACTGATGAGATGAGGCCCATCCACATTAGAGAGGGCAATCTACTTTATGTGAATCTCATCCAGAAACAACACACAGACACACACAGAACAATGTTTGACCAAAATGCCTGGGCACTTCATGGCCCAGCAAGTTGAGACATAAAATCATCCATCACACTTACCTAATTGACCTGGCTAGCAACTGCAGTGGGTTGACGAGACGCAAGATAGCAGACATCCTTGTCATGTTTCTAATTTTAGAGAGAAGGAATTCAAAATTTACCATTAAGTTTGATGTTAGGTGTGTGGTCTTAATACATGTCCTTTATCAGGCTGAGGCAATACCTTTCTGTTTCTAGTTGGTTGAGTGTTTTTTGTTTTTTGTTTTTTTCATGAATGTGTTTTGGATTTTCTCAAATGCTGTTTCTTATGGATTGAGAGAATAATGGGGATTTTGTCCTCCTGGGTTGAAACTTCTGTCCTATGACTGAGGACAGGAGGATTATCACAGCCGAATATTCTTGTATTCTTGGCCTATAATGCCTACAGTAGAGCCTCCACCCTATGTGTGGGAGCTGGGTGGAGGGAAGGACCCCCATACATTGACTGCACTCACCTCAGATTTAACCTCTGGAACATGAGCAAGGGAAGGGGAGGAATGGAAATGCAGGTGGCCTGTCCCTCCCAGGGAGATACTCAAGCTCTTAACTACAGCTGGGGGAAGAGGAATCTAGGTGAGGTACACACTCACCTAGAGTAGAGTTTCCATCACCATGAGCTGGGAGGGAGAAAAGAGAGAGAGCAGGTTGCGTCTCAAGTGCAACAGACTCTCACTGTTCTGACAGATTTTAGATTTTCTTGAATAAATGTTTCTACATTTCCTACATGCCCTAAGGTCAGTTACCATTTATGGTTGTCTCTCGGGAGTGGGGGGAGCAGGTCTGCAGAGCTCCTCATGCAGCTATTCCGGAAGTTGTCTCAAATGCTTACTTTCTGTGAATAACACAAAGTCAAAAAAAAATGCTCAGACAAGAGTGGTTTTCACCCCTTTTCATTATGATACAGACTTTGGAAGACATGAGTTTTATAATGTGGCATGATCCCAGGGTAAACTTCTATTTCTCTGATTTTTCTTAATTAAAATTGCGTTTTTATTTCAAAAAGGAACTTGTCAAGCAATTTCCTTAGTATCAGAACTTAGGATCGACACTTTGGCCTGGAGAAATATTTTAAAAGATCTACATTAAATACAGTTTAAGAAAATTAAAGTGTTCTTATTTTAAAAATCAACTCTTTAAAATTCCTACTGGGTTATAAATAATGATGATGCAAAACAAATATATAAAAAAGACAAAGAAGTACATTAAAACTCCCACATTTAATACCTTCAGGAAAAAGAAAATGTGCGGTGAATATTTAATATACTTTGAGAACAGAGGCAAGAGTTATGAATGTTCTTAAGTATGAAACACCAGTTTTAACCTCAGCCATCTCCTCTTGAAAACACTGCAGTTGTCATTATAAGATGGAATATTGCTTCAAACATGTTTTATAGAAGTTTGATCTTACAAAGTAAAACTGTCTTGTTTTGTTTTATTTTAAAAAGATAATGAGAATTTTATATGTCGAAACCTAAAGTAAAAAGTTTCTCTCTCTTTCAACTAGCTACATCCAAAGAATGATTTAGTTGTGACAATATGGGTGAACCACCTGACCATACAGCCTTTGAAGGTAGAAACCCTGGCATACCATCTTTCCGAAGAATCTAAAGAGTATTGTTCGCTATGGTGATCTTGCATATCAAACTCCACTGAGGTGTTTGCCATTTGGATATAGCATACTCTCCCTGTTCTTGATAACACCATCTACTTACTTCTCCATTGCTCCTTTTAATATATAACATTTTTGGCATCAGGTGCATAGCCTTTCTTTATACTCAGAATCCTACACTCATCCTGAGTAAATCCATTCCATGTGATGACCTGTAAGTCCCTTTTCTTCTTCAACTCTAAAGGTTTTCTTGTCCATTTCGACTCAGTCATTTCTACTGTCACACCCACACACCCACACACATACACACAAATTTTATTTTATATATATATATAATATGATTTTAAGCCTATAAAAAGACACTCATGCAAAGATAAAAGATACAGATAAAATTCACAGTAAGTTCCAGTTTTTAATTTATATGATTGTGCAAGATCTCAAAGTTTACTTTTCCAAATTTTATTGCTTGGAGAATTTGATAAATTCGGTAAAACTTCTTTGGAGAGCAATTTGGTGATATTTATCAAATAAAAATTGTACATAGATGTTATGGCTAAATTGTGTTCCCCCCCCACCACCACATGACTGTATTTGAAAATAGGACCTATCAAGATGTAATAAAGGTTAAATGCGGTCACAAGTGTGCGGCCCTAATCTGATAAGACTGGTGTCCTTATAAAAGGAGGAAAAGACTCCAAAGCATTCTCTGTCTCCACATGGGCACAGAGGAAAAACCACTTAGGAAATGAGAAAGATGCTATCTACAAGCCAGTACGAGAGGTCTCGCAAGAAACCGAAACCCTTACAGCACCTTGATCTTGGACTTCTGGCCTCCAGAACCGTGAGAAAATACATTTCTGTTGTATCACTCAGCTTGTGGTATCATTTTGGCAGCCTGAGCTAACTAACACAATACCTTTGACTCAGAAATTCCAACTATAGGTCTTTTCTCTAGATAAAGACGGGGGACACAATCGGGAATGCTCATTACAGCATTTTTGCAATTGCAAAGAATTGGACATAATTCCAGTGCCTTTCTTTTGGGTTAGATATTTTGAATTTGTTCATTCAGGTTTCATTTTACCACCTCTTCTTCAAATTTGGAACACTAAGAACTTTATTTTCCAGACACTATTGCAGCTAGGGCTCTGGGTACAAACTGGATCAACCACTTAGATGCATTCGTATGGCATTTGGAAGTGAGGTGGACATCATCTTCTTGCTTTTACTTGGTAATTTCCAAAGGTCAGCGAGGTGGTAGAAATGAACAGTCTTTTTGCTTTTGCTCTGCTTGGTTGATTGACTGTTCCCAGAGCAGAGCATTCCAGGATCCATTCCCCAGCTTCCTGGGTGTCGAGGGGAGGTTGTGGAGGAAGGGGCAGAAGGAGGGTTGGCATTTTGATTTTGGTACAGCTTCAGAGGTGGTCTCAGAGGTAACAGCTACATGAGTCAGTCAATCCTGTACTGTTTCGGAAGATATTCCTGAAGGGCCCACTGAGAACCCTCTCTTTTTAGCCTTTCTAATGATTTTGTAAGCCCCAATTCCCTATATGCTATCTCTACCTGCTTAATCTACATACAGCTATTTGTTTCCCGAACTGAACCCTGACTGATGTACCCCCAATAAGGAAATGACAAAATTAAGTATAACATATGCATATAATGAAATGATCTATTAGTTAGTTAGAGGAATAAAGAGCAGCTCCATGTATCAATAAAGCCAGATGTGGCTGTTAAATAAAACATCATTACATGAAAAAAGGCAAGCAGCAGAATGATACGTATATACAACAAATACATAGCCACATAGCTCTGTACATACACACAAACCAATAACATATATTCTCTGAGGCTAGGTATGTTTGTACATGAAATAGACATCAAACTGTTATTGCGGTTTACCTTTGCAAAAAACAGAAATATGATGTGGGTAGCCAAAAATGCTTTAGCTTTTACTCAATTGCATCAAAGAACTTTGGTTTTTCTCTAACATTTAAAGGGGGATGCATCCATGTTTTCATGCTTTATAAAGAATTAATTTTTAAAAAGCTCCTTTGCCACCGAAACACTAATTCAAGCATTGTATTTCCTGAGCACAATCTTCTATTATTCTAGCTTATTCTTTCAACTGCTCCCTCTGTGATCATTCTTGTGTCTCGGTGGGCCCTCAGGTCATTGCTCTTGCTACTTCTCTCTAATACATCACCGTTCAGCTTAGATTTCCTGCTCCTTCATTTCAGTCATTCTAGTACTCAGTCCTCTCACCCCTTTTTTCTTCCTTTGCACATGCCTCTAATACCCTCAATCTAGATAATTACAACTATTCATTTTCTGAGTGAGAATTACTGATCATGACAAATTGTTCTCAGTGTAACTTCATAATCACCTACCTCAACTGGGTCCTCACTGATACCCAGTTATTCTACTGTTTCTTTATTCAACTCCCATTCTTACTCCCCGCAATGACTATTTCAAAAGTTGGATAGAACTCAGAAGTTCAGAGAAAACTCTGAACCTTGATTGCATAACCTCCCTCCTTATTCTCAGCAGGTGGCTTTATCTCCTATTTTATAAAGAAAACAGAAGTCTTAAACATACAGACTCACTCAATTCTGCCTACATGTAATCCTCCTTCCCTCTCTGTTAGAATACTTGCTCCACTTCTGAAGACCCGGAAGTTGTTGATTCTGGATTTGACATCCGGAAATGTTGAGCCCATTTGGGGACCACAGGAGGATTTATCCTGAAAACAAAACCAACACTGTACAGTTAACAGACAGATGAGAAAATACCTGGATCCATAAAGACAGTAGTGTTTATCAAGCAAATTTGGCAGTGTCTTTATCAAAGATTCCATGGTTGTGCATGCAGATTGAAATGATAGATGTCTTAATTGTTGAGGTTATTTGAGTCACTCTTCTTCTCTACATTCTGAAAAAAATACCAAATTCAAGTTGACTTGAAAATGGCTACATGGGGATTCCACTTCTGGTCTACTCTTACCCACACAATTATTACAGAGTGTGAGGGGATGAGATGGGGGCTCTTGTTAAACCCCCCATGTGATATAGGATGTGACATTTTCTTATCTACTCCTATGAGACTGGAAAGACTAAAATTCTATACTTCTGGATTGCTAAATGCCTTCAAGACAAAAGTACATTTCATGTTTTCAATACTTAATTCAGTATTTTTTTCTGATGGAGAAGGTGATCTGAAATACCTAATCTACTATTACTGGATACAGATGCTACCATCGCTTTTAAAATTTGGACCAGCTTTCCTGAGGTATAATTTATAGTCAGCAAATTTCACCAAATTTAAGTGTACAACTTGATAAATTTTGACAATTATATATAATAGTGTAACCACAACCATAATCATGATATAAAATATTTCCATCTGTTAAAAGAATTTGTTGGTAGCCATTTGTCATATATAAAACCTGGATTCACAAAGTTTGACTTAAAACCATGATACATTCTTCATATGCACCTATTCTTTAAACTTATCATAATTGTGAATAATTTTAAACAAATAACAGGTAACAAAAGATTAGACAAGAAGCCAGGTGACACTGAAAGGGAGATGGGTGTGCAGTACCTGACTTAACATACCAAAGAAAGCAAGTTTTCAGGACTTGGGGTAAAGTGGGAAAAGTAACCTAATTTCCACTTCATAAACAGTTAGGAATCGAAGGCCCCAAAATGTGTGGGCTGAGGAATGGTTAGATATGCAGATCCCTTTCCTCTGCCCTGGAGCCAGGTGACTGCAAGAGAAGACTGGAAATTAATTAGACCTGCTGCTGTTGTGGGCACAGATAGAAACTGCTCTCCTAAAATACCAGTGGATAGATAAATTATCGCACCACTTTGTGAAAGCAATCTCATGATATATGCTAAAATATAAAACATATCTATTGAAATGTCTATTAAAATTTAAAAACAGACTTCTGGTCCTTAAAAGCAAGAGAACAAGTCTGTAACAATTTTTTAATTTTAGCAGTTTATATAGTGGCTGAAACTAGAAAGGATTTGAATGCCTATCTACAAATGATTAGGTAAATAAGTTGTGAAATTTATTCTGGGATATTATGCAGCCAGTATAAGAAATGAATTCTAGCCACACATGTTGACTTGGCAGGGTTTTCCAAAGTGTCATTGCACCTAGAGGTAAAAATATGACTAGAGACAAATTTATAACTTATTTTATAAAATAATGATTTTTAAAACTTATATTTGTATAGCATATGTATTTATATTTAATATTAATGTTTGGATATGATTGTGTGATCTTAAAATGTTTGAAACTGAATTTAGGGAACTAAAGGGAAAAAGGGATTTGAGAGAAGTGATTAGGAGTCAGCGGAAACAGCTTTGCAAATGTGAATAGAGATTTTAAGTGTGTCAGATACAGGGCCAGGAGTGTATTCCAAATATTCTGTCAAGACAGAATACTAAGGAAAGAAAAAGCAAGACTTAGTGTGCAGGAAATGAAGCAGATAGCTGGAGGCTGAGGAGGCCCCTACAGTCCTGGGAGAGACAGCAAAATGAGACATCTCAGGGATCCTGGCCAAAGAATGAAGCGAGGCAGCCCTGCTGTCCTGCAGGAGCTGTGGTGGGAAACTGCCTGACTTAGTGCTTAAGCTTTAGACTTTAGATCAGAAAGAGTGATGACAATTTCCAAACTTTGCTATTATTAAGCCGAACAGCTGCATTGTCACTGCCCTTAGAAGAAGAAAAGGTAGCTGAAAGTCACTTGGTATGGTTTGATTTAAAGGTCAACATCCTGGACAGATAAAGTGAACTAATTTTATTCTCATGCCCTTCAAAACCAATTTTTAAAGTTTTTCACATCAACATATTCCAAATATGACAGTTTATATTATGACTATTAAAAAACCTTTATCAAAAACATTTTCATGACTTACATTGTTATTTAATGCAATTATTAGGCATTCGTTTGTATTTCAAAAAGAAATTTTCTATAGTACTGCATGGAGCACTGGGTGTTATACGAAAACAATGGGTCGTGGATCACCACATCAAAAACCAATGATGTATTGTATGGTGACTAACAACATAATAAAATTAAAAAAAAAAAAGAAATTTTCTATAAATGCTTTTTAGTTTTTTAACAAAAGTCAGTGTAGACTACAAAAGCAGTGACAAATTTTATCTTGATTTTATTTGCCAGTTCAGTTGACAATTGAATAGCTTTTAAAAAGTAATTAATGTTAGTTCTTTAGGAATTGAAATATTGTGGACAGATCATGTGAGAGAAAGTGAAGTGGCTTTTTCCTTTCAATAGTATCTATAAATGGGGGACAAAGCAGACTAGGAGGGTGGTACAAACTCTAGCATATAAATATATAATAATATCAAAGTCTTTGAAAAATAATAGCAGTCCTTTAAACAAAATTACTTTTGACCATGGTATCATATTTTAAATTCACAAAAGAAAAAAGTTATTCAGAAAATTATGAAAGTTTATGTATCTTCATCAGTTATTAATATGTAGGCAGTTTCAATTTTCCAGTGTTAGTAAGTTTGATACATCAGTAAAAATAATTTCAGTTTAGTGTTGGAATCCAATTGTTTCTTGCAACTTTACAATGCTCTAACAAATTCACTTTGTTTCAAACTTACAGTGACATGCAAATGACTACATTCATTCCATTTTAACTCATAATGTAAAAATGTTATTTATTCACTCAGACATTTAGGATGAAAATATCCTTCCCCACAAGATAGTTTAAGAATACTTTTTTGTTTTCTTTTTTAATGTTTCAAGTTTTTATTTAAATTCTAGTTAGTTACCATATAGTGTT
The DNA here is from genome assembly GCF_002201575.2 of Neomonachus schauinslandi. NCBI lineage: Eukaryota > Metazoa > Chordata > Mammalia > Carnivora > Phocidae > Neomonachus > Neomonachus schauinslandi. The sequence goes on along the minus strand of NC_058406.1, from coordinate 81,803,078 downwards.
ACAGTAGTTTCAAGAGTAGGATTTAATGATTCATCATTTACGTATAACATCCAGTGCTCATCACAAGTGCTCTCCTTAGTACTCATCATCCATTCAGTCCATCCCCCAACACATCTCCCCTCCAGCAACCCTCAGTTTGTTTTCTATAGTTAAGAGTCTGTTTTATGGCTTGCCTCTCTTTTATTTTTTTTCTTTTCTTTTCCCTATGTTAGTTCACTCATATGTGGAATTTAAGAAACAAGAATACCTTTTTAGGAGAGACAACAGAGTATAATGATTAAGCATGTGGGCTCTGGATTCAGAATGTCTGCTATAAAATTCTGACTTTGTCCCTTACCAACTAAGTGATAATTATTTAACACCTTCAAGTCCTAGTCCTCTCATCTCTAAAGTAGAGTAACAGTTGTGATAACTGAATGACATAACCCATAAGGAACACTTTGTAAAATGCCTTGCAAATAGTAAGTACTAAATGAATATTAGTTCTTACTATGAAAAAGGATGCCATGCCCATATTTACAGGACCACCTGGGAGCATGCTACGATCTGACAGGGCTATAAACCCTTTTTGCCTCCAAACAGCTTTTGTCTGCAATTAAAGGCCACACTGTGTATGAAGAATACATTGGATTTTACATTAGAATACAGATGCTAATGGAATCTATCTCTTACAAGCTATATGACTTTGGGAAACCTATTTAAAATATCTACACAGGTTAATTTACAATGTTATTGAAAAGATCAAAGCGGATCATATATGAGAATCACAAAGAATTTTATTAGTAATAGGATTGAATATAATGGTCACAGACATATTCCCAATCAGCTTCATTCATATCTTTGGATTAGGGCATTACTTCTCGAACTTTATTTTTTTAGGTTGAGGAATTCCTAGTTCAAACGAAGTCTTACAAAACTGCAGTTAGAAGTAGATCACTGTAGTCATTAGCCACTTGATTAGCTGGTTTAGCTCATTTTTGCTTCTTAAGGTCCATAAAGTTTTCTCTAGCTTTCCTACATATCCTTTAAAAATTAGCTCCAATACCACTTCTTCTGTAAGGTCTTTTCTATACCATCTCCAGGCCATACATATTAGTCACGGGGGCCAGTAATAAAAATAAATCCTTTCTAAATAACCCAACGAAGGTATTTCATAAAGAAGACTTTGCAAAAAGAACTAGTTACATGGATGTTAGGGGGCTGGCAAATCAAAACACAGGCCATGGGTAAGGAAGAAATAACAACTGTGAGAAGCAGCTACCACACAAAGGCTGGGGAACAAGGAGAAGAGGTTGGGGCTATCAGAACTAGAAGCTCAGAGGTGAAGTCCTATAGAGCTGAGCTGGAGTCCTTCTAAGGAAGGAAGTCATGGCTGCTATTGTTGACTCCTGTGAAGGACCAAGATAAGGATGGTTCTAGGAGTCTTGAAAGAAGCTGGTATCTAAAACCAACAACTCCTGGGGCGCCTGGGTGGCTCAGTTGGTTAAGCGACTGCCTTCGGCTCAGGTCATGATCCTGGAGTCCCGGGATCGAGTCCCGCATCGGGCTCCCTGCTCGGCGGGGAGTCTGCTTCTCCCTCTGACCCTCCTCCCTCTCATGCTCTCTGTCTCTCATTCTCTCTCTGGCAAATAAATAAATAAAATCTTTAAAAAAAATAAAAATAAAAAATAAAACCAACAACTCCTGGCTGTGGCATCTTTCCATGGCTCAGAAACACGGTCAAGATCAGCAAGAAGAACACAAAGGAGGAAGCCCCTTATCTACCCTCCTCTTGCCTTCCAGTCTTTTCTTTCTTTTGGCAAAACACAGCTCCAGTCCCAGAGTCACAGAAAAAATATAAAAGAGTGAATCTGGAGGGGGGAAAGATGGCGGAGGAGTAGGGGACCCTATTTCAACTGGTCACCGGAATTGAGCTGGATATCTACCAGACCACTCTGAGCACCCACGAAACCAGCCTGAGATGTAAGAAGATCTGGATCTCTACAAACAGAATATCGCAGGCAGTTGGTTTTGAGGTACTATGCGGAGAGCCGTGATTCTGTGGGCAGATATCGGAGGATAAACGGAGGCGGGAGGGTGCCTGGACGTGGGGATCCTACACAGCCGGTGAGTGACAGCCTCGCACGCTGCGGTCAGGGCACAGACTCGCAGACCCCTAGCGGCAGGGAAAGGATTCTAGGGCAGCCCCTGCGGCGGAAAACCAGACCGGCGGGGTCGCGCGCACGCGAACCGCAGGCCCCCGGGACAGAAACCGGAGCAATGGTCATGCGCACGTGAACTGCAGCCTCCGAGACAGAAACCCGGTGCGCCGGGTCCGGCCGGTGAACTTCAACCCCCGGGGTGGGAACCCCGAGCGGCGGAGTCGCACGCGCGAATTGGGAGCAGCTGGCGGTTTTAGCAGCACAAAGGGCAGAGACGTGCCCCGACCTGGAGGCAGGACTGGGAGCGCTGCGGAGGGGCGCACAAACCAGGCCACTGCAGTTTATAGCAGTAGGGACAGAAACGGAGACAGTGTGGCCTGGAGAGCTCACTGAAGAACAGACTGCGGTCTCTCTGCTCTGAGGCAGAGGGTTGGAAACGGTCTCTTCTGCTCTGACTCACGGAGGAGACGCGGAAAGCCGCCAGGGAAAGGCGCCAGAGAACAAAAGCCCCAAAGACTGATTCCCACTGAGCCCATCCCCTGCCACAGGGGCACAGGGCAACTCCGCCCAAACAGGGTTGCCTGAGTAACAGCGCGGCAGGCCCCTCCCTCAGAAGACAGGCTGGGAAAACAAAAGGCCAGCAACCCTAAGGTCCCAAGAAAACAGGTGCATCTTGCTTCGGTTCTGGTCAATAATTTGGACTCTATACATTCCCTCAAACACCCATCAACAGAATGACTAGGAGGAGGAGCCCCCAAAACAGAAAAGACTCAGAGATTATGACATATGCTGCAGATTTACAAATGGATGCAGATATAACCAAGATGTTGGAGAGGGAATTCAGGCTAGCAATTGTGAAGACAATGGCTAGAATGGAGAAATCAATTAATGGCAACATAGAGTCTCTAAGGGCAGAAATAAAAGGTGATTTGGCAGAACTTAAAAATGCTATCAATGAGATCCAATCCAATCTAGATAATCTAACAGCTAGGGTAACTGAGACAGAAGAGAGAATGAGCGACCTGGAAGACAGTATAATAGATAAAAAGGGAAAAGAGGAGGCCGGGGAAAAACAACTCAGAATCCATGAAAATAGAATCAGAGAAATAAGTGACACCATGAGGCATTCCAATGTCAGAATAATTGAATCCCGGAGGGAGTGGAGAGAGAGAGAGGGTTAGAAGATGTATTTGAGCAAATCGTAGCTGAGAACTTCCCTAATCTGGGGAATGAAACAAACATTCGAGTCCTAGAGGCAGAGAGGACCCCTCCTAAGATCAAGGAAAACAGGCCAACACCCCGGCATGTAATAGTAAAACTTGCAAATCTTAGAACCAAGGAAACCATCTTAAGGGCAGTTAGGGGGAAGAGATTCCTTACGTACAGAGGGAGGAACATCAGAATAACATCAGACCTATCCACAGAGACTTGGCAAGCCAGAAAGGCCTGGCAAGACATATTCAGGGTACTAAATGAGAAGAACATGCAGCCAAGAATACTTTATCCGGCAAGGCTTTCATTTAGAATCGATGGAGAGATGCAGAGCTTCCACGACCGGCAGAAGTTGAAAGAATATGTGACCACTAAGCCGGCCCTGCAAGAAATGTTAAGGGGGCTTCTATAAAAGGAGAAAGGCCCCAAGAGTGATCTACAACAGAAATTTACAGGGACAATCTATAAAAACAATGTCTTCACAGGCAACATGATGACAATTAATTCATATCTTTCAATAATCACTCTCAACGTGAATGGCCTAAACGCTCCCATAAAACAGCACAGGGTTGCCGATTGGATAAAAAGACAGGACCCATCCATATGCTGTCTACAAGAGACTCATTTTGAACCTAAAGATACATCCAGACTGAAAGTGAAGGGATGGAGATCTATCTTCCATGCCAGCGGACCTCAAAAGAAAGCTGGGGTAGCAATTCTTATATCAGACAAATTAGATTTTAAGCTAAAGTCTGTAGTTAGAGACACAGAAGGACACTATATCATTCTTAAAGGATCTATCCACGAAGAAGATCTAACGATTGTAAATATCTATGCCCCCAACATGGGAGCACCCATCTATATAAGCCAACTGTTAACCGAAATAAAGAGTCATATCGATAACAATACGTTAATCGTAGGAGACCTCAATACTCCACTCTCAGCAATGGACAGATCATCTAAGCAGAAAATCAACAAGGAAACAAGAGCTATGAATGATACATTGGACCAGATGGACCTCATAGATATTTACAGAACATTCCACCCTAAAACAACAGAATACTCATTCTTCTTGAGCGCACACGGAACTTTCTCCAGAATAGACCATATACTGGGTCAGAAACCAGGTCTCAACCAATAACAAAAGATTGAGATTATTCCCTGCATATTCTCAGACCATACTGCTTTAAAACTGGAACTCAATCACAAGAAAAAATTTGGAAGAAATTCAAACACTTGGAAGCTAAAGAACACTCTGTTCAAGAATGTTTGGGTCAACCAAGAAATCAAAGAAGAACTTAAACAATTCATGGAAATCAATGAGAACGAAAACACATCGGTCCAAAATATATGGGATACTGCAAAGGCGGTCCTAAGGGGAAAATACATAGCCATCCAAGCCTCACTCAAAAAAATAGAAAAATCCCGAATTCACCAACTAACTCTACACCTTAAAGAACTAGAGAAAAAGCAACAAACGATGCCTAAGCCACACATTAGAAGAGAAATAATTAAAATTAGAGCAGAAATCAATGAATTAGAAACCAGAAACACAGTAGATCAGATCAACGAAACTAGAAGTTGGTTCTTTGAAAGAATTAATAAGATCGATAAATCACTGGCCAGACTTATCCAAAAGAAAAGAGAAAGGACCCAAATTAATAAAATTATGAATGAAAGGGGAGAGATCATGACTAACACCAAGGAAATAGAAACAATTATTAGAAATTATTATCAACAACTATATGCCAATAAACAGAGCAATCTGGATGAAATGGAGGCCTTCCTGGAAACCTATAAGCTGCCAAGACTGAAACAGGAAGAAATTGACAACCTGAATAGACCAATAACCAGTAACAAGATTGAAGCAGTGATCAAAACCTCCCAAAAAACAAGAGTCCAGGGCCTGATGGATTCCCTGGGGAATTCTACCAAACATTCAAAGAAGAAATAATACCTATTGTCCTGAAGCTGTTTCAAAAAATAGAAACAGAAGGAAAACTTCCAAACTCATTCTATGAGGCCAGCACTACCTTAATCCCCAAACCAGGCAAAGACCCCATCAAAAAGGAGAATTTCAGACCGATATCCCTGAGGAATATGGATTCCAAAATCCTCAAGAAAATCCTAGCTAATAGGATCCAACAATACATTAAAAGGATCATTCACCACGACCAAGTGGGATTTATCCCCGGATGCAAGGGTTGTTCAACATTCGGAAATCAATCAGTGTGATAGAACACATTAATAAGAGGAGGGAGAAGAACCATATGGTCCTCTCAATTGATGCAGAAAAAGCATTTGACAAAATACAACATCCTTTCCTGATTAAAACTCTCCAGAGTATAGGGAAAGAGGGAACATTCCTCAAGTTCCTAAAATCCATCTATGAAAAACCCACAGTGAATATCATCCTCAGTGGGGAAAAGCTGAGAGCCTTTCCCTTAAGATCAGGAACACGTCAAGGGTGCCCACTCTCACCACTGTTGTTCAACATAGTACTAGAAGTCCTAGTAACAGCAATCAGACAACAAAAAGAAATAAAAGGTATTCAAATTGTCAAAGAAGAAGTCAAACTCTCTCTTTTCGCAGACGACATGATACTTTATGTGGAAAACCCAAAAGACTCCACCCCCAAATTACTAGAACTCATCCAGCAATTCAGTAATGTGGCAGGATACAAAATCAATGCCCAGAAATCAGTTGCTTTCTTATACACTAACAACGCAACTGTAGAAAGAGAAATTAGAGAAAAGATTCCATTTACAATAGCACCAAAAACCCTAAGATACCTCAGAATAAACCTAACCAAAGAGGTAAAGGATCTATACTCTAGGAACTACAGAACACTCATGAAAGAAATTGAAGAAGACACAGAAAGATGGAAAAATATTCCATGCTCATGGATCGGAAGAATAAACATTGTTAAAATGTCTATGTTACCCAGAGCAATCTATACCTTCAATGCCATCCCGATCAAAATTCCAATGACATTTTTCAAAGCGCTGGAACAAACAATCCTAAAATTTGTATGGAATCAGAAAAGATCCCGAATCGCCAAGGAGATGTTGAAAAAGAAAAACAAAGCTGGGGGCATCACGTTGCCCATTTTCAAGCTATATCACAAAGCTGTGATCACCAAGACAGCATGGTACTGGCACAAAAACAGACACATATAGACCAATGGAACAGAATAGAAAACCCAGATATGGACCCTCAACTCTATGGTCAAATAATCTTTGACAAAGCAGGAAAAAACATGCAATGGAAAAAAGACAGTCTCTTCAATAAATGGTGCTGGGAAAATTGGACAGCCACATGCAGAAGAATGAAACTCGACCATTCTCTAACACCATTCACAAAGATAAACTCAAAGTGGATGAAAGACCTCAATGTGAGACAGGAATCCATCAAAATCCTAGAGGAGAACATAGGCAGTAACCTCTTTGACATCACCCACAGCAACTTCTTTCAAGATACATCTCCAAAAGCTAGTGAAACAAAAGCAAAAATGAACTTTTGGGACTTCATCAAGATAAAAAGCTTCTGCACAGCAAAGGAAACCGGCAACAAAACAAAGAGGCAACCACAGAATGGGAGAAGATATTTGCAAATGACACTCCAGATAAAGGGCTGGTATCCAAGATCTATAAAGAACTGCTCAAACTCAACACCCAAAAAACAAATAATCAAGTCAAAAAGTGGGCAGAAGAGATGAACAGACACTTCTCTGAAGAAGACATACAAATGGTTAACACACACATGAAAAAATATTCATCATCATTAGCCATCAGGGAAATCCAAATCAAAACCACACTGAGATACCACCTTACACCAGTTAGAATGGCAAAAATGGACAGGGAAAGAAACAACAAATGTTGGAGAGGTTGTGGAGAAAGGGGAACCCTCTTACACTGTTGGTAGGAATGCAAGTTGGTACAGCCACTTTGGAAAACAGTGGGAAGGTGCCTCAAAAATTTAAAAATAGAACTACCCTATGACCCAGCAATTGCACTACTGGGTATTTACCCCAAAGACACAGATGTAGTGAAAAGAAGGGCCATATGCACCCCAATGTTCATAGCAGCAATGTCCACAATAGCCAAACTGTGGAAAGAGCCGAGATGCCCTTCAACAGATGAATGGATAAAGAAGATGTGGTCCATATATACAATAGAATATTACTCAACCATCCGAAAGGATGAAGACCCAACTTTTACATCAACATGGATGGGACTGGAGGAGATTATGCTAAGTGAAGTAAGTCAAGCAGAGAAAGTCAATTATCATATGGTTTCACTTATTTGTGCAACATAAGGAATAACATGGAGGACATTAGGAGAAGGAAGGGCAAAATGAAGGGGGGGCGGAATTGGAGGGAGAGATGAACCATGAGAGACTATGGACTCTGAGAAACAAACAGGGTTTTAGATGGGAGGGGGGAGGGGGGATTGGTTAGCCCGGTGACAGGTATTAAGGAGGGCATGTACTGCATGGAGCACTGCGTGTTATACGAAAACAATGGATCGTGGATCACCACATCAAAAACCAATGATGTATTGTATGGTGACTAACATAACATAATAAAATTAAAAACTACCAAAAAATAAAAAAATTAAAAAAAAATAAAGGATACTGGTTTCAACAACAACAACAAAAAAAAGAGTGAATCTGGATCTGAGACATAAGAGCTAAAAAACTTGCACACAGAATTAGTTCTTTTTTCCTTCTTTATGTGCTAGTTCTGCAACACTTTGTTCCTGTCTTGTTAATACCGTGACATATTGTTAATATTTTGCCATATTATATCTCTGAATATGTTAGTCATCTACTAGACTCAGTTCAGTATAGTTTACATGAGTTCAACCAATACTTATAGCGTGGCTATTATGTTATAACCAGACAAATAAGGGTGATATAAAGATGAATATGATGCAATTCTGTTCTTATAATCTTAGCTTATAACTTGATATTTTCAATACAATGAAGCAAACAGAATGATTACCTAGTCACCAAGAAACCCTGAAGAGGAGCAATTAGTGAAGCCTCCAATAGGAAGAAATAATAAAAAGATATGAGAAAGGGATGCTTGAATGGGACTTGAGCTGAATCTTAAAAGATGAGGAGAGATGCAAATGTGAATAGTCTGAGCAATGTGATTTTAAGAGAGCATAAGATGTGACCCAAGAAATGAGAAGAGATAAGATTGAAAAGATAGGCAAAGGATTGTGCCTTATTTCCACATGTAACCCCAATAATTACTGTAATATCAGGCACATGGTGAACACTCAACAAATACTTGATGAACAATAGAATAAATGAGGGACCATTTATAGGACTATAGCTCACCATTAAATATCTAGGGAAGCAGACAGCTAAAGAAATACATTGGAACCTCAAACATAAACTTCAAACAGATATTCTTCTCATAATAAAATTGCATAAGAGATAGCTATGACTAATTTCCAGACAGCCAACTAACAACTGGATGGTGATTTAACATTAAACTTATGTGTTCAGAACAGAAAGAATAAACGAGAGAACAAACTGTGAAAGATCGTGAAGAAATGTTCTTTTGACATTGGCTCCAAGTTTGTTTGAGGCTGCAGGTGAACCCTGGGACAATACCTTAGACTGATGCCCACTAAAGAAGATGAGAGAACAGAGAAGTTAAATTGACCTGCTGCCCCATGAAACCCTGATAGATAGATCTGCCTGTATTTGGCTACTTCACATGTAATACAGATGAAAATGAGAATGAAAATTATTTTAGGAATGTCTCTTTAAAAATTACATATGTTTTGAAAATTACTCTCCACGCAGAGATCATGACCTGAGCTGAAATGAAGAGTTGGTCTCTTAACTTACATACAATTCTCTGGCCAACCATTTAACATTTAAATAAAAGACATAGACAAAGGGGCCCCTGGGTGGTGCCAGTTAAGCATCCAACTTCAGTTTCAGCTCAGGTCATGACCTCAGGGTTCTAAGATCAAGCTCTGCATCAGGCTCTGAGCTCAGCAAGGAGTCTGCTAAAGTTTCTCTCTCCTTCTCCCTTCCCCACGCTCTCTTTCTTTCTCTAAAATAAATAAATAAATCTTAAAAAAAAAAAGATGTGGACAAAGACTGGAAAAAAATGAGACTAGTAAATCTCTCACATCTCATAAAGGCTCAGCTAATATTTTTATCATGAATGAATAAAAATGGGTAATATTTTGTATTCAACTTGTTTTAGTAACTTTTTTCTTTTAGTTCCAATGTATTTCCTTGTTAATTAAAATTTTATCTCCTGATGAAGTTGTTTAACCTGGTTAGCTGATCAAAGGGAATTAAACTTCTCCGATGACTAAAGACAGAAATTTCCTGAAATATATAGTTAGGACACATTCATGCTAAGAATAAAATCAATATATGAAAGTGAGAAAATTTAATTACTTGTTTTGAAGAGTCAAAAAAAAATACAAAGATGATAGTATCTTACTATGAAGCCCAGGAATATTTTTAAAGTCAAAGTGGATTGAATCATCAAAGATAGTGCATTTTAATAGAAGTTAAATACAGAGTAATTTTTATGAAGAGTTTCTCTAATGCTTATTCCTTTTCCATTTCCAGAAAAGACAATAAGCTTAGGTAAGAAGAAGAGAAATCTATAATTGTTACCAGAAAGAAAACAGTTGTAATATCCAAAGTATAAAGAAGATTTGAGTTGATGGCTTTTCTAAAAAATAAATTAAGAAAACACGTTTTCTGATTTTATATTAATGGCATTAACCTATTTTCTACCAGATGAGTTGAAATATTTTTTCCAGAATGCAGGTGACTATTCACTTTTGATTTTGGTGGTCTCTGGTGTAAGATCTTTATTGTTTATAAAGCAAATCTCTTTTTTATTCAAAATAAATGGTAATGCCTCTGTTGTTCACCATAATGGTTAAGACACTCCCTAGCTTAGTTCTTCCATTTATTTTCTGTATAAAGTAAATTTCTTTAAAAGCAGAACAATAACTTACTTTCTAGTGTTGAAATGATTAATGGAAATAAATGCCCAATAAATGGAAGAAACTATTAAAATTACTCTATATGATTTCACCATTGGGAAGGATATATTCTTTAATACATACTTCTCAAAAGCATTTTATTTTTTTTAAGATTTACTTATTTATTTGAAGAGGGGGAGAGGAGGAGTAGAAGAAGAGGGAGAGGGAGAATCCTAAGCAGACTCCCCAGTGAACATGGAGCCCCATGCAGGCTCAACTTTTGACCTGGAGATCATGACCTGAGCCGAAATCAAGAGTTGGTCACTAAATGACTGAGCTACCCAGGGGCTCCTCAAAAGCATTTTAAAAATAAGCAATGGCTGCTGAGTGTATTGAATACTTTTTTAAGCACAATCTATTGATTATAGAAAATTTTTAAAACAAACTGATGAATATATTTAAAAAAATAATTTAAGATACATAAATCTTTATGTAAATAAAGTTGTGTACATGATTCTTTTCTGCAATCTTTATTGATTTGGCTTTAGAATTATCCTACATCTGTCAAATTAATTGGGCAGCTCTTTATCATTTTCCTTAGCCTGGAATAAATTATACTAGAATCAGAAAATTCTATTCTTCAAAATACTAAAAACTCATGTTCACAAAACCACATGGCCCAAAACATTCTGGACAGTGATAATTATAATCATTTAATACTTTTCCCTCAAATTTTCCTTAAATAGTATGTTTAATTAGTAGCTATTTTTGTCAATTATGATACTTTTTAAATTTATACAAAAATATCTTATTTCATTGAGATGCACTAGCTTGGATTTGTATATAACATTCTTTTAAATTAAAACAACAACCAACTACTGTTAACTTACTTGCTTTTTCATATTACTTCTAAATTTCTCATTTTTTACAAGTAGATTTATCTTTTTGAGTTTTTTTCCAATGTTTCACAGAGTAATAATTCCAATGTTTTCATGATTTCTAAAATAAATCTTAATTTATCTTTTAAAATTATTTTCCTTAGAGCCTTTTCACATTTTAAGAATTAATGTCTTCCTGAATATTTATGAATAAATTTTTTTCTTTTTTAAAAAATATTTTATTTATTTATTTGAGAGAAAAAGAGAGCACAAACAGGGGGAAGGGGCAGAGGGAGGGAGAGAAGCAGACTCCCCACTGAGCAGGGAGACCAATGGGGGGCCCCAGGACCCCAGGATCATGACCTGAGCCAAAGGCAGACACTTAACCAACTGAGCCACCCAGACTCCTAATTTTTTTCTTTGTTAAAAAAGAAAAAAAGAAAAGAATTGAACCTTATATATCTCTATTTCTGTATGGTATTTTATATGGTTTCTGTCTTTGATCTCTCTAGAATTTGTTTTGATATAAGGTATGAATTAAGGATCTAACTTTTCTTTTCCTACTAAGTGCGCCAAGGGGTTGCAATGCTATTTATTTAATCACTAATTTTCTTCATTGACTTGAAACACCACCTTTATAATAAAATAATGACATTTATAGTTGTGTAGATTTTTGTGTCTGTTTATGGGCTTTTTATTTTATTCAATCGATGTATCTGACACCTATTACACACTTGTAATATTTGTACCTTAATATCAGTATTTGGAATCATATTGATATCCTTATACATTTCCCTTTTTCTTATCTTACTTACCTTCCCAGGATCAGTCAACAAATTATTCTCTTATACAGTCTTGAATAATCTTCTTTTTTGACTTTCATTATTTCATGTTCTCTTGGTTTTTTTTTTTTACTTCTGCCCTATGTATTCATTTTTAGTCATCTGCAAATGAATTCCTCCTATGTCTAACAATTAAATGTATTTTCTATAATAGACATATGTGAAAGAAACTTTTTGCGATGACTATAGTAAATAAAAAGTTATTCAAAATGCCCACACCTCAGAAGTACCTAATTCAGACTTCCACTTCTGGCTATTAAGAGTTAACTTGTATTAGACCAATATTCCCATAATGGACAACTGTAAATGTTTTTTAGATAAAAAATAAAGACTGTTCATAATCATTAGGGAACAATCCGGATGGCATTCAGAACCTGAGAAACCAGGATCCCAGATAGAAGGAAAATGCATTGAGCTTAGCCTAACATTTGGTGTCACTATTCCCCTTGAAGTGTTTTTGTTTTTAAGTTATAGCTAAGAGTGAGAAGTCAAGCAGAAAGCAGCAACTAAAAAGCCGAGAAAACTAGCAGAATTTTCAGCACTCAAGGTATGAGCAAGACAAACTTCAATTCAGGACCTACCAAGGCTGAAGCCCCTGGAAGTTACCTTAGATACTCAGTTGGGATTCCTGAATAGTTACATCCTACAAATACATAGGATAAACAGAAAATCCTACAAAGGATAAACAGAAAATAGATTATCCCTCACAAGGGTTGAAACCCAGTTTTTCAACAGCTCAATCCACACTGGATTAAGGTGATCCACTGCCATATCAAGCTGACAGCCAGAAACAAATGTAAATCTATGAAGAAAGAGGACATCATCTAGAACTTCAATGTGCATATGCCTTGTCTGGCATTAAAAGCAAAATAAAACAAAATTCCTGTAAGATGGGATAATGTATTAAATAATTGAAAGCAACAGAGAAATAGGCAGTATAAATAGACCCACAGGTGATACATATATTGGAGTTACTAGACTTAGACTTTAAAATAGTTTTAATATATTTTTAAAATATATCACAAAACATATACTTTCAGTAGATAGCTGAAATCCATAAATGAGCAAAATGGATATCCTAGAATGCACAAATAAGATAACTAAAATTAAGAAATTAATACATTGATTAATAGCAGATTAAAGACAGCTGAGGAGAACATCGGTGAACTGGGAGAAAAGTCAATATAAGATATCTGGACTGAAGCGTGGAGAGGGCAAATAAGATGAAAATTCAGAAAAGAGCCTAAAAGATATATGGAGATGATTTTAAAAAAACTAGAATATTTGTACTAAGGTCTCCAGGTAGAGAGAATGAGACAGAGTCAATATTTGAAAGAGATAATGGCTAAGAATTTTACAAATTGGAAATTAGAGTCATCACTGATAGATTTAAGAACTGTTACAAACACCAAGCAAAAAAATACAGAGGAAATGGCATCAAGGCATATCAGACAAAGAGACCATTGTAAACTGTCAAAAGGAAATGGAGCCATTACTTTAAAATAGGAAAATAAGAGCTACAAGACAAGCAAGCCAAAACCCGAAGCCAAGTATTAAAATGCTGCAAGAAACCTACTGCTAAACAATGAAATTATTTTTCAAAAATGAAGGTGAATTTAAGATTTTTGAACAAACAAAAACAGAGAATTCTTTCCTCATAGATTCACACAAAACTATTGCAATAAATTCTATAAGCCAAGGAAAATGCTGCATAAAAATGTTGAAAAAAAATTTTCATTACTGTAAACTGTGTCATTACATGGATGAACCATAATTTATTTGACTATTGTTATGAACCGAATTTTTATGTGTCCCACCCCCCCCAGTTCATATGTTGAGGCCTTACTCTCTAACGTAGAGCCTTAATCAAGTTTGGATGAGGTCATGTAGGTGGAGGTAGAGCCACTAGGGTGGGATTGGTGCCCTTATAAGGGGATGAAGAGACCCAAACTCTTGCTCTCTCTTCCATACATGAATAAATCCGGAAGAAGGCCCTCACCAAAACCCGACCACATGGACACCCTGATCTCAGACTCCCTGGCCTCCAGAACAGTGAAAAATAAATGTTTGTTATGTAAGCCACCTAGTCTATGGTATTCCACTTAGAGCAGTCTGAATTGACTAAGAAACCATTGATGGACATTTTATATTATCCAGTCTTTTGCTGTTAAAAACAATAATTCAATAAACTTGTACACATGTCATTTGGCAATTTTGCCAGTATATCTGTAAGATATTACTCAAGTTGAACTACTAGGTAAAAGAGTATGTACATTTCTAATTTTGATAGACATTACAAAATTGATCTCCAAAAAGTTCATGCAATTTATACTCATACTGTTCGTGTCTGAGGAGGCCTTTTCTCCTATCTGCTCTCCAACAGTGTGAGTTTTCAAATATCTTTTCATTTCTTAAAATAATAGGTTAAGAAGTGATATCAGCACTTTTATCTAGCATATCTTTATAAAATAAAGCAGGTTTTAAAAAATATTTAAACACCCAATATTTTTTATTTTCTGAGAATGGTCCTCTGCCCATATTTCTTTATTGCTGTTCTTTTTCTTATTGATTTGAAATGTCTCCACAAAGATGAAAGAAATTAGCCATTTGTCAAATGTGTTGCACTTTTTCTTACTTTTTGTCTTAAGACTTTATATGTTTTTATGCAGATATTTTGATTTTTATATGGTCAAATTAATCATTCTTCCCCTATGGTGTCCGGGATTTATGTCCTATAAAGCATTCCTAATTCTAAGATTATTATGGAAAAATACTCCCATATTTCATTTTAGATCTTTTATGGCTTTACTAAATCACTGATATTTCAAACCTAATTTGATAAAAGGAACATGGTAGTGCTATTTTAACCCATCTTTTATCCACCTTTATTGCATATATTTTTATATCAGCAGAGTTTTAATTGCTGTGACATTATAATGTCTGGTAGGATTAGTCTTTATTTCCTTTTTTTCAAAGTTGCTGGCTATTCTCAGTAACTTGTTTTTTCTCTATAAACTTTAGAATTAGCTTGCCTGGTTTCAAAATTTAAAGAACTGCCATATTTACAATATTGTCTCCTCTTATCCAAGAATATAATAAATCTTGGCATTTATTCAGATCTTTTTTAATGTCCCTTAGCAGCATTTAAAATTTTTTGTTATATAAATATACTACCCTTCTCATTAAGTTTTTCTTTAGTGTCTCACATGGAATGTTCCTTTTAAATTTGACTTTTATTTCCATTGTATTTTCTAACAGGTTGCTGTGTATCTATAGAAATGTAATACATTTTTATATATCTAGCATACTTACTGGTTTCTTTGTGTCTAATAACTTGACAGTTTATTCTTCTGCTTTTTTTAGAATAGAATAATACTCACGTGCATTAATGAAAATACTGCATTCTCCCTTTAAATGTTATGCTTCATATTCTTTCTCTTGCTATTTACCTTGGCTAGATCTGCCAGAATAATTAATGATAGTAGCATTTTTGGGTTTAATATGAATGTTTCTATTGTTGAAACATTCAGTCTGATTTTAGCTTTTGGACTGATGTATATACAAACACACATAGATACATGTTAGTGTTTTACATTTTATATATATATATATATATATACCCATGTATATTTATTCATCATAATAAGTAGATATCTCTGTTCCTATTTTAATGGGAATCTCTTAAATGGATGTTTTAAATCTTATCTAATACTTTTTAGTCTATTAAGATAATAATTTTCCTCCCGCCAGGACATACTAAATGGTGGATCCTAATAGATTGCTTTATATTAAATCATCTTTCCATCCCCAGCAAGAGCCTATTTAATCATGGCAAATATGTACTTTCAATTCTACTTGCTAATATTTTATTTAGAATTTTCTTTTGCATTGTTATCCCATGGTACTATCAGTCTGTACACTTACTGTGTCAAGCTGGTTTGGGCGATAACAAAAGGAAGCATTTTCCCTCTCTATTTGCTGTGAATGGAGCAATACCACACAGATCAATTTGTTGTAATTGTTTTTCTGTGAGGCAATCTGGTCATCAACTTTTGTTTCTTTTAAAAAGAGGAGGGTAGGCAGGGAAGGCCATCTTGCCACAGATGGTTTCACCTCCTCTCTCCCATTCTGCTGGCTTGTTTTTGATGGAGATGGTGCTTCCTTGCATCTTCTCAATTATGTCAGTCTCTCTCACCTCCCCTGATATCAGTTATTTATTTTTATGATGTGTCTATGATTTTACTTTTTTAAGTGCAGACCTAGTTCTGTTAACCCATTCTCATTCCCTTGCATTATTTCTCTTTCAGCCATATGCCTTTTCACTTCTGCCTTTACTTCCAACTGCTCCTTGATTACAGTATATTGCGAAGATGCCTATTTGAGTTTCAGAAGATATGAAGTATATTTATAACATCTTCTTCTGTTTCCTATGTTAAGACATTTTCAAAGTTAGTGCTTGCTTTTCAGTGACTCTTTTCCCTTGGCAGCAAAATGTTTTCCAAAGGCTCCATATTGTTATTCTTGTTTCTATTTCTTTATTACTCATTTTCAAATAGAAGAGATCTATGCAGGTCTTACATTTGTTGTCAGATAAGGTAGACGTGATTTTCTCATAGTCCCTTACATTCTGCATGTTCAGTGACATACTTCACCTTCTCAGATCTAGACCCAGAAACTAGGCTGATTTTCATATACAGTCAGTATTTAGCTAAACTTCAAATGTCAGAAAGGTGGGGACAGGGATTATTTGAGTAGCAGACTTGGAGACCCATAACACTTTCCATAAGAATGTCCTTAAAGACACACACACCCCCACCCCCCCCAACACACCCATACCCTGCATGTGTGCTTGAAAATAAAGAGTAAAAATAGACCGTCCTTGGAAATTTTCTACTAGCATTTTTATTGGGGATTTTTTTTTTTTTTTTTTTTTAGGTAAGAATAAACTAGTAGTATGTATGCACTCCATTCTGACCCAGAAAAGAATTATTGGCCAAAAGAAGATATATAAAACTTTGAATGACCTCTGGAGATAGCATCTAACATTTGGTTGTCCAAGTCATTCTATCAGGACATGAGGTGAAACTTCATGCATAAACATCAGTGTGCTTCCTTTGCTTTTATTCCTTTGCCACACCAACATCTAGTCTCTTCCCTTGCCTTTCTTTCCGTACTACACCAGCATCTACTCTCTTTCTACATCTATCAGGAGATTACAATTTCCAGGAAGCAAATGCTGGAAATAGTGGATGACGGGTTGTGCTTTATGTTCTAGAAAAGGTAGTCATATTAGGAAAAGTGCTATTGATGGGACATCAAGAGAAAGAATCCCTGTATTCTTGAGAGATGGGTGGTTAATGTATACACACACACAAACACACACAAATATAAGTTTAGAACTTGGCCTTAATTTATTAACATGTCTTCACAAAAGTGAGTATTTTTTTCCTATTTGAGAACATGTTGTGCCAATGTTAGGAATATCCAGAATGGAATAGAAAGAGCACATTATACTTCATTAAATTATAATTCAGAAAAAGAAGTTGTTAGCTTAGCCTATGAAGTCTAAAAATAATAAACTTATCACATCTCCTAATTTTGTGTGAGAAGCTAAACTACTTCATTCAATCTCCAACTTCACATTTTCTTCCAATTAAATGGAGATGAGAATATTGAGCTAGATCACTGGCAAGTGACGAGCCAAAATTTAGAAATAATTGCAACTTAAGTATATAACTTTATATAAATGCTATGAGAAGCTGAAAACAATGAATAATCCATAAAGAGTATTGGGTTTATACTTCCATTAAAGACTATGTTCCCTCAAGCCTTGAATATTCCATGAACAATTCAATTAATCTTTAATATATAGCAGACACAATAAAAGTCACTGACACGTTGTATACAAAGCACTTCATAAAATAATATTTTTAAAAATTACCTAAATTATATTTTAGCTCAACTTTTCATTTTCAAAAATTAGATTTTGGCTCACCTTTTCATTTTAAAAAGTGGTAAGTGCAAAAAATGGATCATTTTTTCACATACTATAACCTAGTCTTAGTTTTATGTATTTTTAAGACTTAGTGACAGATGAACTCACTCTAATCTATTATATATCATACTTTTCTACCTTTCATATTGTCATCCAAAAGTAAAATAGATAAATATAAACTTTTATTTTATAAAGAGCACTGGTCATGTCAACAATTTCAGTCACTCTCCTTTCACCTCCTCTTCATTCCAAGTTCTTAATGATCTTCAATCATAACGTATGGGTGCATTTACTCAATGGTGCCTCTTGTCGGGGTTCTTTTAGCTATATGGAAAGAAAAATTCTGTGGTCTGGTTTTATGATGAATTTGAGAATGGAGACTACTGGGGAGCTTTCAGGCAATGAAACTGAAAGTTTTCTCCATCAAGAATGGACATGTTTCTGTTTTTATATTATAAATATTATTTATTATATTTATAATTTATTTATATATGGATACATATTGGGGCAGTGGTGCCTAGAGAATCAGGAGTAGACAGCTGCCAATGTGCTTTGATTTAAATTATAAATGATGGTGGGGCGCCTGGGTGGCTCAGTCGTTAAGCGTCTGCCTTCGGCTCGGGTCATGATCCCAGGGTCCTGGGATCGAGCCCCACATCGGGCTCCCTGCTCAGTGGGAAGCCTGCTTCTCCCTCTCCCACTCCCCGCTTGTGTTCCTGCTCTCGCTATCTCTCTCTCTGTCAAATAAATAAATAAAAGCTTAAAAAAAACAAAAAAAAATTTAAATTATAAATGATGGCATAAAATAAAGAAACACCAAGAAAATATTAAATTCTACACAGATGTATTTGATTGCTTTCTATGGAAAAAATAACTACCAGGTACTGAGGATATTTTAATCAACATTTCATGCTAAAAGGAAAATCTATATCACACAAATTTTTCTTAGATGGCTGAAAGATTGAAAATTGAAATACAAAACTTTTAAAATCTATAGGATTAAATTTAGAATGATCTTCTGGTAACATTTTGGAAAAGACCAGCATTGTTAAAATAAATATCATTGGTCAAAGAGCAGTATCTGAAGTAGAGTATATTTAAATCTCATCTACTGCTAGAAACTTGAGTAATTTAAGTTCTTTTTGCTTCAGCCTCCTCATCTGTAAAATAGAGGCAATAACATTACCTACCTCAAAGGTTGTTATGAGGATAGAATTTGCTCAACTATGTAAAGAAATGAGGACATCTGCAACATGGCAATGTGCGAGTCAACTGGGACCCAGACTGAGGGGTGGCAGTTTTCATGGGCATGGTCTTATTATAGTCAAAAATGGAAGTACTCAGAAGGACAAGTGGAAACATGGGGATAATTCTAAAGGCCTAGATACATCATATATTCCACTGGCCAAAACAAGTGCCATGGCCAAGCACAACTTCAACATGTCAGAGAAATAGACAATTCCCATGCAATTGTTGGGGTAAAGAACAATTATTTTGGAAATATCAAACATACTACACTTGGTAAAACCACCATTTACAAGATCGGTTCTTTGGGGTTTGGTGTGGCTGTTTGAGTAAAAAAGTCAAGATTTTTGTGCATAGGCTTGGTTTGGGATAGTTTAAAAGAAGGAATCATGAAATCATTTGCCTTTGAGGAAGTGAAGCATAAGAGATTTTAAGAAGTGTGACTTTGATCTATGTGTGCCCTTCAGTTTTCAAGAAAGGCAAATAAAAAAGAGTTATTTTGAAAGTATTTTTTGCTTGCTGTTTCTTTGATTATGCCATCAATCTGGGCCTGGAATGTATGAACAGTAGCAACCAAGTCACTATAATGCCATAAGCTTTTTAAAAGAATTTACAAAGTAATGATTTTAATATCACATTCATTTTGCCATACACATTCATCATGCATATGTAACTGCTGGTGATGATTTGGCCTATAACCTTGTTACGTTTTCTCTAATATATACAGATAGAGCCAAATACACATATTTTTATATGAGAAATGTGTACATTTTATATAAGAATATTATATTTATTTATAAATATATATTGACATATGTATATATATAGGTTATATGTATATATGTAAAGTATTCATTTAACTAAATAAGTCATATTTGTCTTTATAGGTCATTATGTGTAGATCTCCTTAATTCTTTATAATAACTGAATACTATTCCATGGAATGAATGTTCCATAATATATGTGTGAACTTCCCCTTCGTGGAATTGCTTACATTTTTTTGATATCATGCACAATGCTGCAATAAACACTCATGCATCTTTATATACTATTTCTGTAGTTTTTGAAGGGAGAATGGAATTGCTAGATTAAATAAATAATTTAATAAATAATTTAATTAGATTTTTTACAAGTTTGTTGCCACAGTATTCTACAAAACTATTTTTGCAAATTTGCTCTCGTATTAATTGTGTTTCAGATTGTATGCTAGTACTGCATGTACTCAACTTTTAAAATGTTTTCCAATCTGATAAAAAAATAGTATCTGGTTTGTTTTATTTTGCATTCATAATGTTTTTAGATGAAAATGATCTTGGCATTTACTACTATTCTTCCCCATTCTCTTTTCTCCCTTACAAACCTAGATTGGAATTCTGAGAATTATCTTTTTCAGAATCCCTTGCCAGAAGCATTCCAGTTAAAAGTCTGCCAATTAGAATCTTCTTGCAGTATTTGGAAGGTGTAAGGTAAACAGAAGTTGTTCTTCCTCCGTCAATGGTAGGCAAATGAATGAGCTTAAATCAAAGTGAGGCGTGGAGTAGTAGGAGGACTCCAGGCTTGTCTGATCCCTTGAACACAGTGAGATAAATATCACATCATTCTCAATACCCAAGAAATCAATCTGAGGACTGACAGAACAAATTGCACAACTAGAAGGAGAGAAGAGGCCACATCATGGAAGGTAGGAGGTGCAGAGATGTGTTTTAAGGGAGAAACCGATCTCTGGTGCTGCAGAGGCAAGGGAGCCACAGAGAGAAAGAAGTGCACAGGGGATTGTACAAGGAAAACATGAGAGATCTAATCAAAACAGATATAAGTAATATTCCTGATCAGATTTTAAAGCAACAATCACAAGGATACACACTGGGCTTGAGAAAAGCATAGTAGATACCAGGGAGTCCCTAACTGCAGAGATAAAAGAGTAAAAACTAGTCAGGCAGAAATGAAAAATGCAATAAGTGAGATTTAAAACCAATGGATATAAAGACCACAAGGATGGAAGAAGCAGAAGAATGAATAAGTAATATAGAAGATAAAATTATGGAAAATAATGAAGTGGGAAAGAAAAATACTGGATCACAAATGTACACTTAGGGAACTTGGCGACTCCATAAAACATAATAACATTCATATCATAGGAGTCCCAGAAGAAGAAGAGAGAGAAAAGGGGGCAGGAAATTAAGGCTGAAAACTTCCCTAATCTGGGGAAGGAAACAGACATCCAAATCCAGGAGTCACAGAGAACTTCCAACAAAATCAACAAAAGCAGGCCAACACAAAGACATACTGTAGTTAAATTTGCAAAATATAGAGAAAAAGAAAAAAATCATAAAAGCAGCAAGACAAAAGAAGTCCCTAACTTACAAGGGAAGACAAATAAGTTTAGCAGATCTCTCCACAGAAACTTGGCAGGCCAGAAGAGAGTGATATTCAATGTGCTGAATGGGAAAA
Source organism: Neomonachus schauinslandi (assembly GCF_002201575.2). NCBI lineage: Eukaryota > Metazoa > Chordata > Mammalia > Carnivora > Phocidae > Neomonachus > Neomonachus schauinslandi. Next base: position 81,781,337 of record NC_058406.1, on the reverse strand, counting down.
ATCTGCAGCCAAGAATACTCTTTCCAGCAAGGCTATCATTCAGAATAGGGGAGACAAAGAGTTTCCTAGATAAACAAAAACTAAAGGATTTGGTGACCACTAAAGCAGCCCTGCAAAATTATTAAAGGGGACTCTTTGAGTGGGAAAGACCAAAAGTGAGAAAGGCAAGAAAGGAACAGAGAAAATTTCCAGAAACAATGACAAAAACATGTAATAAAATGGCACTAAATTCATATCCATCAATAATTACTCTGAATGTAAATGGCCTAAATGCTCCAATCAAAAGACATAGGGTGTCAGAATGAATAAAAAAACAAGACCCATCTATACGCTGCCTACAAGAGACTCATTTTAGATCTAAAGACAACTGCAGGTTGAAAGCAAAGGGATGGAGAAATATTTACCATGCAAATGGATGTCAAAAGAAAGCCAGAGTATCAATACTTGTATCAGAAAAACTAGATTTTAAACCAAAGACTGTAACAAGAGATGAAGGGCAATATTAATATCAGAAGAGGCAGATCAATAAAAATATTGCCATGCATAAAGAAAGTTATTTCATAAAGATAAAGGGATCAATCCAAATATACATGTAGCATTCCTAAACTTTTTTCTTTTCTGTTTTTTTTTTACAAACCCTTGTGTCAGCAGTCCTAAATATTTATAAACTTATGAGCAAAATTTGAAAATAATGAAGCAAAAACTGACAGATCTGTAAGGAGAACTAAAAAAATTTCATAATTGCATGAGGGAGATTTCAGTTTCCCTCTTGCAAAATGGACAAGTATATTATATAATGGAATACTAAATCAGTAAAGGTATAGAAATTTGAACAACACTCTCATGTAACTTGACCTAATAGACATTTCTGGACAATGACAGCAGAATACACATTATTTTCAAATGCACACATAACATTTGCCAAGACTGTCATATTTGGAGCAATAAAACAATTCTCACTAAATTTAAAAGGATTTAAATCATATAAAGTGTGTTGTTTGACTACAATGGAACAAATTAGAAATAAAAAATAGAAAGATCTCTGGAAAATCCCCAAATATTTGAAAATTGTTTCAGTCAAAATTTTCCAAAGACACAACCAATACACTATATTTGTATCTATCTTTGTATCTATCATCTGAGTATCTATATCATCTATCTATCTATCTATCTATCTATCATCTATGTATCATCTATTATCTATCATCTATCATCTATCTATCTATCTATCTATCTATCTATCTATCTATCTATTTAAATGTTCATCCATATTTCCATGTTGTACCATTATTAATACTTCATTCTTTTTTATTATACCAATGATCCTTGACCTCTTTTGGACTTAAGGGGTCCTTTTGAGAATCTCCTGAAAGTTAAGAATCCCCTCCCCTGCAAACATACATATATAACAATTTTTAAATATTCCTGGATCCCTTGAATCACATCCAGGAACCCATATATATATTAGAGAGAAAGAAAAAGAAAACGATTTTAAAGATTTAACTCATTGGTTCATGTAATTGTGGAGACTGGCAAATCTGAAATCTGTTTTTCAAGCCAGCAGACTAGAAATTAAGGAAAGAGATGATGTTGCATTTTTGCATCTAAAGGCTGCAAACTCAGGCAGAACTTTTATGTTGCAATCTGGAGGCAGAATTCCTTCTTCTTCGTGATACCTGTCTTTTCTTTTAAGGCTTTCAACTAATTGTATAAGGTTCACCCACATTATGGAGGATAATCTGCTTTACTTTGAGTCAACTGATTGTAAATGTAAATTACACCTAAAAATTACCTTTACAGCAACATCTAAACTAGTGTTTGCCCAACAAACTATGGTCACTACAGTCTAGCCACATCTAAAATTAACTTTTTTTATAGAAAAAAGAAAGTAAATTCACAGAAAGTAAACAACACACATCTAAATTACCCATCAGTCAAAGAAAAATATCAAAAAGGAAATTAAAAATATGTTTTTATCTGAATGAAAATTAAAACACAATGTGCTAAAATTTAGGGGATGAATGAAAAGCAGGCTTAGGGGGAAAATTATGCCACTAAACAATTTATATGGGGAATGAATGAAGATCAGTTTTCATCTTAACAAACTAGAAAAAAAGGAACAAAGCAAATGAACCAAAATTAAGCAGAAGAAAAGAAATAATTGAGGTCATGGTGAAAATCAATGAAATATAAATCAGACACAAATTCTAGGCCTGATCTCATATTTGAGAAGATCAAGAAGATTGATAAACCTCTATTTTGACCAATCAAGAAAAAAAAGATGACACAAATGATCGAGGTCAGTTAATCAATCCATTCTGTTCCATTGATCTGTGTGTCTATTCTTTCACCAACAACAAAATGTTCTTTCTTTTCTTCATTACTATAACTTACATGTAGTCCTGAAATCAGGTGGTGTGAGTCTTCCACTTTGATCTTTTTCAGAATTGTTTTTATTATTCTGTTTCTTTGTCTTTCTGTTTATATTTTAGAAGCTACTTGTGAATATTTTTAAAAAATCCAAAACCTTGGGGTTTTGATTAGAATGGCCTTGAATCTATAGATTAAATTGAAGAAAATTTATATTTTAGCAATATTGTGTCTTCAAAACATAAACACAGTGTATCTCTCCACTTATTTAGGTTTTCTTTGATTTCTTTCATTAATGATTTTTTTTAGTTTTCTGCATATAAATTCTGTACAAACTTTGTTAGCTTTATTCCTAATGGTTTCATATTTAGAGTAGCTAGTGTAAATGGTATTTTTAAAATTTTAAATTCCAGTTTTGCTAGTAATTAAGATTGTGATTGACTTTTGTATGTTGATCTTGTATCATGAGACCATTCTAAAAATAGTCTTTAGTTCCAGAAACTGTTTTGCAGACTTTTTTGGTTTTCCTATATATATCATCATAAATTTGGACATTGCAGCTCTTTGTGTAATTACAAAGGTAAGAAACAGTACTATATCTTTCAAATAACTTATATTTGGAAAAGAGATTATCCTCTTTTAAAAAGGAAGTAAAATCCATATAAAATTCTAATCATGATAAAGTGTAGCCTAACTGATGTTTTTAAACATATCTAAAGAAAATGTTAATAGATATGGGAATTCAGAAAACATAAGCCAAAGGGCAAAGTGTTGACATTTAGAGACGAGTAATTAAAAAACCATCATATTTCAGGGATAATAGACACTGAATTTTAAGGAAAATGAATAAAGTTTCTGTTGTAGACAGGAATGATTCATCATATCTGAACATGGCCTGGATGAAATTACCTCCATTTGTCTGATTTCATTTCCTCCCAGCATCATACTGATTATCGTTTGGCTTCAGGTTCTAAAGTCAGAGTGCTTTGGTTCTCTCCAGCCCCAGCATTCAATAGTTAGCTGCAGGCTTTTCAGTATCTTTAAGTCACACTTCTCTCATTTGCAAAATAAAGTTAAAAATAGTACTTACCTCATAGAATTGTCATGAGAATTAAATAAGATAATATAGGCCAATATGCTAAAGCACGCATCTCATAAGCAAAATGGACATGGCAGATACGTGAGTGATCACTGTTTTTCCTGGCATTCTTCTTAACATGGCCAGATGAGAAAACCCCAGTAGGCTATGGAATACATTGTTGCTTCACAAACCCTGGGAGCTTCCCAGGTGTACTCTGAAACATGCTCCACAAGGGGAGGAGGAGGGCAGGGAGACACCAAGGAAAGAGTCAGGCCACTCCCGATTGGTAGAGAGAAGGTTTAATAAGTGAGGGAGTTTACTTAGGAGGCTTATCTTGGACAGCCAAAAGATGAGTAGATTTCCATACCTGTCTGCCAAATCTTTATAGAGGCCTTAACTGGATTCATTTACATACACTATCCGTATGGTCTCAGCAACATATTGCTCTCTCAAGGCTATGTCCTTGAGAATGGCTCCCATTGTGAGAACAGTGTGGGGAGAACTTACATTTCAAGAACTAGGGAGGGGTGAGGAGATTCTAATTGCCTGGGTCCAGTTCTCCAGTTAACTGGCAGTCACATCCTCTTGATGATCTCCTCTAACATGTACCAAAGCTGTGGGAGCATAGGGGGAGTGGAGATGACAGTGTGTTTTCCACATGAGGAAAGTGAACGGTGGCAATTAGACTCCTCTCCTGGGGCTTCCCAAATGGCTCAGGGAGAAGCAGATGGGCACCTACTTGTGCCGAGGACATCAGCAACCAAAAGTAGACTATAACAGCTAGTAAGACCTTCCTTTACTCCCTTCTCTCTAATGCCTCCTTTCTTTTCCCAACCCTGGAGATGCTTGAAGGAGGAGGGACATCGTGGGGCAAGAGGAATGAAAATGTCCACCACAGGGCCCCTGCTTTCCATTTGATACCTTGCACGCACTGGCAGTGAAAGGTTGAGCACTGAATTATCTATAAGATGCAATCAATTGGACTTTTAACATCTGAAAATGAATGCATGGCTATATATTCTGCCCAAAATGTCTTAAGAGACCAAAAAGGAAAAGTAAATTATTGAAGAAAAAATAAAACATTATCCTATTTGTACTCCGCCCAAAACAGACTGGGCAATTAACAGGTTTTTGTAACTAGAAACAATTTTTTTTCCTAATTGGGAACTCTTATTTTTTTTAACTTACTTTTTCATGTCAAGAAAAGTGCTTTATTTTTCCTTTCATCATATTAATGAAGTGTTGAAAAAATATATGTAGGATAGGAAGCATAATAATAAAATTAACAACACAAACCAGCTGAAATGTAAGAATTAGAAGGTCACAGATATCTGCTAAGTGCTCTCTCCTATTGCATACACCTGTTTCTGCCCTAGAAGTCATTTGTGTTCACATATCTTTGTGTAGCAAACATTGTCAGTGCCCCACCTACATCCTCTTGGCATTCACCATTCCTATAAATGCAGATGGAGTATTAATGGCAAGTGTCTGCAAGGCTCTGCCTAGGGGATTTCTCTGGAGTGGATAAAGCAGGTCAGAAGTTCCAGAGAACTTACTTTTTGTTCTTTTTTAGTATAATTTAACACACACACACACACACACATCCCTCTAAGCAATATATTGTTCGGTTTTGTGGTATCATGTATGTGATATTATATGTTATGTAGTTCTCTGGACCTACTCTTTCAACAACAAGTTTCCAAAATTCATCTTTTTTTTGTATATTTGTAATTCATTAATTTTACTACTATGTACCCTCTCTTGTGAATAAAGTTGAGTCAACATAATTTTTTTCATTCTCATTCTTCATTCATTGATTGGTATTTGGATTGGTTCCACCTTCTTTCGGTTATGAACACAGTGCTGCTAAGAACATAGTTATGTAAGAATCTCAGGGCACCTGTGTAAAAGTTGTATAACAGTGTATGAGAATGTTTATTCCAAATTACATTCCAAAGTGGGTGTCGCAATTTACACTCCCTCTGGCATAAAAATTCCCATTGAGCCAAATCCTCTGCAACATTCGGTCTTGACAGATTTCTTCATTGCTTTGTAGTGCTGCCTTTATTGTACATTAAGTTCTCATATCTATATAGATCTGTCTGGACTAATTGGAATAGTCCGTGGTTCATTTATATGTTATTGCACCAATAGCATATAACATTTATTACTATTTTGTAGAATATCTTAATATATCTGGTAGAACAAGTTTCCCTTTTTTGTTTTTATTTCTTATGTTTTTTTAATTTTAAAGTACATCTGTTTAATTATAACCATTAATGGAATATCTGCCTCAATCATTTCATTCTGATAATAAAAAATGATGGTATAATGATGGTTTAAAGCTAGTTCAATTGCAGTTTTAGGGGCTTACTTACCAAGAGTGAAAATAGAAGATTATTAAAAATAGCTAAAAAGATAACATGTGTCATAGTGCTTAATGTCTCTGTAACTGTTGGTAAGGCTTACATCTAAATCTGATGCAGAATTCTTAATGGCACCGAAATGGTTCTTTTCTCAGCCACATGGTATATACTGGTACTGTGAGTCTAGAAGAGACTGGCAATGGGTACTACTCCTTGTCTTCAATTGTGACTGTGTATTATCAGCAAATGCATTTTGTATATTTTCTAGAAGCATGTCCCCTCCATGAACAACATCCTCCAGACATGTAGCAGCTTCCTGATTTTCTTCTTCCAGCTTATACAAGCTAGCAGCCTGTAAAGCAGCTGTCGATTCTTCACTGGGTAATGAATCTATCAAAACATCAATGTCTTTTGCTGTTCATGCAATCAGTGCTGCGAAAAACCGGAACATATTCTTCTGTAGGATTAGCTGGTTGATCTTTGTTAATTGCTGTCTGAATATTAGTAAAGAAAGCAGGAGGGCTACAGTGCTACAACACTCCGATGGCATTACAAAACCCATCTGCAAGCCAATTCATCACGTCCTGCAGCTGTGTGAGCCCATCCGCCATGCCTCCACAAGCTAAGGGAGGCTAAAGCCCCTCTTTTGTTTTTAAAGGTCGAATTAACTATTTGTGGAACATTTCTTTCTTTAAAATAAATTTTAGAGTAATTATTCCTCAGAAAATACACCAAATTTTGTCTGTGGTTCCCTTGAACATTTAGGTTGATTTAGACAGCTATGACTTCTTATAGTACTGAGACATATCATCCAAGAGCAGGGAACACCTCTCTTCTTCATGTAAATCATCTTCTATGTTATTTAGAGCTTTGAAGTTTTGTCTGCAGAGATTTTATGTATTCTTTTAAGGATATTCCCAGGCAATTTATTGTTATTGTTGCTATTGCGTTATTCTCTTGAAGTTAATTTCTATTTGGCTATTGTTTGTGTAGAGAACCAAATCTCTCTTAAGTAGATGTTCACATTATCTGCAAATTATGTCAGTTTTTTGTCTTACCTTCAAATACTTTATATTATTTATTTTTCTTTCTTTATAGTCTTTGTCAGAACTTCCAATAGCATGTTTAATAGTAGCAGTGTTAGTACTGTTTCTCATCTTAAAAGGAATGCATTAAGGTTTTTCTATTAGGTACAAAGTTTGTTGTAGGTTTTGGTATATATAGCTTACGAAGTTAAATATAGTTCTCTTTTTAAAAAAAATTATTTATTTATTCATTTATTTATTTATTATCTATCTATTTATTTATTTATTTTTGGAGGGAGGGAAAGAGAGCATGGGAGGGGAGGGCAGAGAGAGAATCTCAAACAGACTCTCCACTAATCGTGGAGCCTGACACAGGGCTTGATCTTATGACCCCAAGATCATGACCTGAGCCAAAATCAAGAATCAGACACTCAACCAACTGAGCCTCATAGGTGCCCCAAGATAGTCCTCTTCTATTCCTAATTTGCTAATGCTTTTTGGAAAACCGTAGCTTGCCTTTTAGCAAATGCCTTTTTAGCCTCAATTGTAAAAATTACATATTTTCCCCTTTAGTCTATTAATATCATGAATTATAATTGATGAAATTCAATTCATTTTAAATTATAAGACTATTCACTGGATGTGAAGAGGGAAATATGATGTTTAGAGCTGCTATAGCTTAGGGAAAGACCTTATCTAACAATGAAGTCAGCACACAGAAAAAAAGCAGAACAAATCTAAGAGAGTAAGAGAACTAGATCCTGATAATATTGTACGTCTTGTGGCATGGCATCAAGACACACATGAACTCAGTACCCCCCTAAACATTTGTTGGGTAAGCCAATAAATTATCTGAAACCAGTTTAGGTTTGCTTTTGAGGTACTTGATTTGAAAACATTACTCATATTATTCAGGTCTTATTTTTTTCAACTATCTAACACTATATATGAAATAGCCAATTCTATCTTCATAATTTGGATGATGCCTTTACTTTGACATCAATTGGCAAAAATTCATGAGTCTGTTGCTTAACAATGCTCTACTTCTTTGTCTATTTTGTTTATTCCTATACCACTGGCATTTTCATTTTTAAAAATTGACATTGCTTTCTTTTTTTGATTTTTTTTTATTTTTAGGTAATCTCTATACCCAATGTGGGGGCTCAAACTCACACCTCTGAGATCAAGAGTTGCATGATGCTCTACTGACTGAGTCAGCCAGGCTCCCCTATATTGCTTTTTAATTCTATTTATTTTTTAAATGGTTCGAAGTGAGAAAGTTTAGAATTGAATTCATTAAAAATTCTCCTTCAATTTCTAACTCCCAATCACAGTGTTTCCCATTTAGAATATCCAGTTTGACAGATTTTCTGTCTATCCTCCCTAAGAAATTTAAGTAAACACAAACACATTATAAACCAAAAATAGTATACTATAAAAAGTGATCTGCACCTTGCTTTTTTTAATAGTGTATCTTATAGATTATTCCACTTCAATATATAAAGGACATTGTCATTATTTTTTTATAGTTGGATAGTATTCCATTGAATGAATATATTCTCATTTGTTTTACTAACCAATCTTCTATTGACAGACATTTGGGTTATTTCTTTTTTTACTATTATGAACAGTTACAGAATGAAAACCTTATACACATGTCACATTGAACATGGAAGTGTGTATCTCTAATATACATTCTATATTTGAGTCAGAAAATATATATATTTTCTAAAGACATTAAAAATACATATTTAATTTTTAAAAATATTGTGAAATTGCCCTAGCTTAAAGTTATACATTTCATATATCAGGTAATATATTTGAAAACATCTATTTTCCAAAGCCTATTATCAATTTTTTTTATTGAAGCATAGTTGAAACACAATGTTACATTAATTGCAGGTGTACAACATACTGATTTGACAAATCTATGTCTATAATAAAAAATTTTTAGTTTTTTATAGAGATGAATGAAAAGTTTTATCTACTGTAATATTTTAAAATCAACTTTATTGAGATAAAATTTACAGATGACAAAATGTACTCATTTTAAGTGTAGATATCAATATGCTTTGATAAATTTGTACATCTGTATAATCACCTCCATGTTAAAGATAAAAAATATTTTACCACTCTAAGTGTTCCCTTGAGCCTCACCCAAGTGATTCCTGTACCCATCTTTTAGCACCTGGAAGCCATTGATCGCCTTTATGCTACTATATAATAGATATGTTGTTTGTCAAGTTTCACATAAATGAAATTGGACAGTATGTATTCATTTGTGTCCAGATTCAATCATGTTTTTGTATTTATCAGTAGTTCATTTTTTTTATTGCTGAGTAGTATTCAATTGTAAAAATATGGTTCATTTAATCTACTCATGGATATCTGAGTTATTTTTAGTTTTTGACATTTGAATAAAGTTACCATAAACATTTGTGTACAAATTTTTATGTGTACACATGTTTTTCATTTTTGGGGGGGGGACCTTAACAGTGGAATCTCTGGGTCAAACTTTATTGTCAGATGGATTGCCAAATGGAGCAAAGTGGTTATACAATTTTATATTCCTACCACTAATATAGAGAGCTCCAATGGCTCAACATTATTGCTAACACTTGGTATCATCAGTCATTTACATTTTGCCATTCTCATGAATGTGTAAGTTATTTTGTTACAGTTTTAATTTGCATTTCTCTGATGATGAAGGATGTTGAGTTGATGAAGGATGATGTTTCTTTACCTATTCTCATTGACCATTCTTACATCTTCTTTTCTGAGTTTCCATTCAAATTTCTGCTACTTAAACAAATTTAGTTGTTTATTTCTTACAGAGTTGTAGGAGTTTGTAACTATACTTATATCTAGTGTCTATCTATTTATCTATCCATCTACCTACCTACTCACCTATCTACCTACCTATCTTCTATCATCATCTATCATCTATTTATATAGTTTGGATGCAAGTCTTTCATCAGGTAAATGTACTGTAAATAATTTTTCCCAGTTTGTGTCTTGCTTCCTCATTTTCTCAACCATGTCTTTTGAAGAACAGAAGGTTTCCAATTCGATTAAGACCAATTTGTCATTTTTTGGGGTGCCTGGGTGGCTCAGTCCATTAAGCGTCCAACTCTTGATTCTGGCTCAGGTCATGAACTCAAGCCCCTCATTGGGCTCTAGGCTGGGTGTGGAGCTGCTTAAGATTCTCTCTGTCCCCCAATTTATCATTTTCAAAAAGTTGTGTTCATTTGTTTTAGCTGAGAAATCTTAGTATGTCCCTAAATCATAAAGGTTTTCTCCTACATTTTCTTCTATGTGTTTTGTACTTTTGCGTTTTATGAATCTTATTAAATAATTTTTTGCATGTGGAGAGAGATAAAGTTCATCAAAATCAGATTCATTTTCTTACATATGGATATGTAATTTTTCCAGGCCCATTTGTTGAAAACATTATCCATTACCCACAAAATTACCTTCTCAACTTAAAAAACTTAATTGACCATATATTTGTGGATCTATTTCTAAACTCTCAATTCAATTCCATTGATTTATATATCTAACCTCACACCAGTGTTGTGCTGTCTTCATGGTTGTAGCTATGAAGTGAATCTTGAAATAAGGTTGTATAACTCCTCCAAATTTTTTTCTGCCTTTTCAAAATTGTTTTGTCTATCTAGCTTCTTCCAATTCCAATATTAATTTTAGAATCAGCTTGTCAATTGCTATAAAAAGTCTTGCTGGGCTTTTGATCAACACTGTCTTAAATCTCTTCATCAATTTGGGTAACTTGATATTTTAAAATACTGACTTTTCCAGGGTGCTTGGGTGGCTCAGTCAGTTAAGTGTCTAACTCTTGATCTCACTTTAGGTCTTGATTGAGTTCAAGCCCTGTGTTGAGCTCCACCCTGGGCATCGAGCCTACTTAAAAATAATAATAAAAAAATAAAAGTACTGACTCTTCCAATCCATGAATATATCTCTTCATTTACTGGAGTCTTTTCTCAGCCATGATTTACAGTTGTCATTGTGCAGATTTTGCATATATTGTTACCCAGAAGATACTCATGTTTTCTAATGATATTATAAATTGTATTTTTTACAATTTCAATTTCCAATTTTTCATCACTAGTACAGAAATGTAATTGCATTTTTTATATGAGGCCTAGAATCCTGTGACTATACAAGCTTACTTCTTAGTTCTACTGGATTTTTCACAGACTTCTGAGGAGTTTCGGTGTATTTTCTGGCACTGGATAAAGAATAAGAGATTTCTACACCTTCTTTTCCAATTTGTATGCCTCTTTTTTATATTTATAAAAATATTTATGAAAATATACCTATTGTATATTTGTGGAAATATTTATAAAAATATACATATGTCTTTCATAGGGAAAACAAGTATTGATAAGGATGTGATAAAATAAGAACACTCACATGTTGCTGGCAGGCTTGTAAAATGGTGCACATACTTTAGAAAATAATATGTGAGCTTCTTTTTTTGTATTCTTGCATATTACACTAAATAATACTTCCTTGTTCCTAGTATTAGGGGGAAAGCATCTAATGTTTCACTATTAATTATGAGGTTAGAAAATGATTTTAAGTAAAACCCTATATCCAATTGAACTCCCTTCTTTTTTTTTTTAAGATTTATTTATTTGTTTATTTTAGAGAGAGAGAGGCAGAGAGAGGGATAGAGGGAATTTCAAGCAGACTCTGAGCTGAGCGGGGAATCTGATGTGGGGCTCTATCTCACAACCCTGAGGTCATGACCTGAGCCGAAACCAAGAGGATGCTTAACTGACTGGGCCATCCAGGTGCCCTTCCTGTTCCTTTTTTTTTTTTTAAGGGCTTGTCATCAATGGATGTCAAATTTTGTTAAACGATTTTCTATATCTATTGAGATGATTCTAAAAATTTTCTCCTTATTTTGTTAAAATGTTAAGTTACAATTGATGCTTAAATGCTAAACAAAACTTGGGATAAAGGCTGTTTCTGGGATAAATTCCACTTGGTCAAGATTTATTATACTTTATTGCTGAGTGTGACTGCTAACTTTTTAAAAACTTTTGTTGTTGTTCATGCAGTATGTTGGTCTGCTATTCTTTCTCTCTGGTTATTTTTAGTTTTGGTATCAAGGCAGTTCTTGTTTTGAAATTTACTTTGGCATTAATAAAGCCACTCCAGATTTCTTACGCTTATCATTAGCATGGTATAGCGTTTTATTTTTTTTTCTTTTACCTATATGTTTTTACATTTATTTATTTTATTTTTTAAAAGATTTTATTTATTTATTTATTTTAGAGAGGGAGGGGACAGAGGAGAGAAAGAGAGGAGAACCTCAAGCAGACTCTGCACTGAGCATGGAGTTCCACCTGGGGATTAATCTCGTGACCCTGAGATCATGACCCCAGCCAAAATCAATAGTCGGACGCTTGACTGACTGGGCTACCCAGGCACCCTTGTGTCTTCATATTTGAATAGGTTGCTTTAAATCAGCATGGTGTTTGGTCTTTTTTTTTTTCTTTTCTATTCCACTCTGAAAATCTTTTTCTTTTACCTCTAGTGCATAGGTCATTTTCATTTAACATAATTATTGTTATCTTTGGGTTTACATCTATAACATTGCTATGAGTATTTTTACTTTTCTTTTCTAAAATAAAGATCCACCAGCTTTGCCCATTATTTTCTAATGAAAAATTAAACTTATCATTCCTACTTAATAAATTCTACTTAATATGCAGAAAATTTTAACTCTTCTGAGAAAACTTTTATTACTACAAGTACTTGATGTATCACTATAATTTTTATTTTATCCTACTATTAGTTGTAAAGAGTTGAAAATCATATAATCATTCTTTGTGTGTAGAGAGACCTATGCTATACAAGAGCAGTAATAATGATATTGATATGAAAAAAGGCTTAAACAATGAGAATTCCAGCTAAAACAACAGTGTAATTATTTAATAAATATAAAGCAATTTGATTTATTATCAATGACTGAAATTATATTAGCATGTAATCTGTTTGTCTGTTTTTAAAGATCTTATTTTTGTCATTTTTTATCAGTGCCTAAGCAAATGCTTTCAATACGTTTGAATGCAACTGAATTTTTCTCTACTGTAGCACTTAAATGATCACTTATTAATTTTGACATGAGTCTTGAAGGTTTCCATTTAATAATGTTTCTTTATATTTCATTTAAGATGTGAGGTGTGTTCTGGGGCTGATAGAATCGTATTTCTAAAGGGTTGCATTTGTCATGTATTCTTGCTATTCACTTTTAATGTTAAGCAAATCCAACAGTCTAGCTTTAAGATACATTTTATAATAGAGAAGTAATAAGGCTCTTTGAATGTTTTTAAGCATTTGCCTGACAAAAGTGACAGGAACACATCATTAAGATTGAAGCATATTCTATGATCTAACATGTACTCTTCTGTATTTTATCACAAAGGATGGTCCAGAATGAGCTAATCTACATTTTTACATTTTATTTTGAACTTATTTTAGAACTGAGGGTTGCTGGAGTGGGGGGTGGGGTGGGAGGGATGGGGTGACTGGGTGATAGACACTGGGGAGGGTATGTGCTCTGGTAAGCGCTGTGAATTGTGCAAGACTGCTGAATCTCAGATCTGTACCTCTGAAACAAATAATGCAATATATGTTAAGAAAAAAAAAAGAAGAAGAAGAAGGTAGCGGGAGGGGAAGAATGAAGCGGGGGAAATCGGAGGGGTAGACGAACCATGAGAGATGATGGACTCTGAAAAACAAACAGGGTTCTAGAGGGGAGGGGGTAGGAGGATGGGTTAGCCTGGTGGTGGGTATTGAGGAGGGCACATTCTGCATGGAGCACTGGGTGTTATGCACAAACAATGAATCATGGAACACTTCATCTAAAACTAATGATGTAATGTATGGGGATTAACATAAGAATAAAAAAAATTAAAAAAAAAAGAACACTGTTGTTTAAAATAATGCTAATTAAAACAAACACCTCATTTTATTTCAGCTTCCTCTTCATTTTCACTATAAGGCTTTATAACATAGTAATTGAGAGTGCTCTGAGTGAGATTGTCCGGCTTTGTTACTTCCTAATTCTGGGACCTTAGTCAAATTACTTGAGCTCTTTGTGCCCCTGGTTTCTTATATAGATAAAAAAGGAACAATAATATGATTTATTTCTTGGGGCTGTGCTTTATGAAATAATACATGTTAGGGGTTATAAAATTGACTGACACAAAAGTAATACCTAAATGAAATTTGGAACTCATTATTACTCCGAATTTATAAAAATGTTCAGTTATACATTGTTGCCATATTTGACAAAGAAAAAAAAAAAAACACCTTTAGGAAGATAATTCTTTCATTCACTCAATAAGGATAAATTGAGAGCTTACTCTCTGAGAGCACAAGGACAGTGTGCAAAGTGTTGGAGGAAGTATCAAACACTGTTTCTGACCTAAAGGAGGTCACTGGTGTGGGAAGACAAGTGAGCAGACAATATAGGATGGTCACTGCCAGGATAAGGTAGAACAGGGATGGGCAAACTCTTTTCTGAAAAGAGAGAGCTAATATTTTTGGCTTTGTGGGTCACACAGTTTCTGTTGCAAGTGCTCAAGCAGCCATAGACCATTTGTAAACAAACGGGCATGGCCCTGTTCCCCTAAAATTTTATGGATACTGAGATTTAAATTTTGTATGATTTCCATGTATCTTCTTTTGATTTCTTTTTAAACCATTTAAAAATATAAAAAACATCCTTTGCCCAGGGACAATATAAAATAGGTAGTAGGTCAGATTTGGTCCGTAGGCCATAGTTGGGTGACCCCTGAGACAGAAGAAAGATTAAGGTTCTTGTGAAAAGTGATTGTAAGGGAAGACTTCCTGGAGAAAAGTATGACTAGCTGAGATTTAAATATCAATTAGGGGATAATTCAAGTGAAAATGAGTGAAGGAACAACATTATAAGCAGAAAATAGCATGTGTAGCCTCCAGTAATAGTTGCTAAAACTGGGTACTTATTTTGTGTTATGCACTTTAGATAAATTTTGTAATTTACTCATCCCAATATCCATATAAGGTAGTCATTATTACATCTATTTTGCAGAGAAGAACACTGAGACTTAAAAAATTAAGTATCTTGCTATGGACATGTAGATAGTAAGGACCAAAGTGGTATACTGAAATCAGAGCTAAATGATTCCATGCATGAGCTCTTAAATATTATATTAGATGATCTCATTAGATTTTCGGCTATTTAGAAACTAACAAATACCATGGCCAAGGTATTGAATGGATTTGAGTTTGTAAAAAAAAGGGGGGGGGGGCAAGATCAATGATCTTTAATGAGTTTGGAGTTTATTCTGAGGGTGAAAAAAGAACTATTACAGGATTTTAAGCAACAAAACATCATAAGACCCGTGTTTTAGAAAAATGATTCTAGCAACATGGTGGAGAAAAACACCTTGCCAAACAAGGCCCCCAATCAATCTGTTAAATTAAAAAAAAAAAAAAAGGATAGCATATTAAAAATGTTGAACAAGGATGCATGAAAGGCAGTTGGAAACTACCTCAAATCATCTAGGCAAGAGGTGATAAGGTCCAAATGTAGACAGTGACTGGGGGAAGGGGAGACTTCATGGTTCTCAAACTTAATTCCCTAGCATAATTACTGTGGTGCTTTTAAAAATTACACCTAATTAACCTCATCCTTGGAAATTCTGATTTAATAGACCTAGGTGGGTACTAAGCATCTGCATTTTGTAAAGCTTCCATGGATGACTCTATCAGCCAGCACGGAGAAGCAGGTACATAGGAAATAGAATGAGGATTACATAAATAATGGCACATTTACTAAGATAGGAATAAATGAAGGGGAAGAAGATAAGTTAACAGACTTACAGCTGAGTCACTGGTTGCATTCAAATGGTGACATATGACAAACACTAGATAGAGTGGCCCAGAGCTCTGAAAGAGAGCCCGACAGCTGATAGTGAGAGGGAAGTCAGTAATCATTCATAGAAAGAGGATGAAACACGTGTTCTTTGAGTTAAGTAATGTTATATGCTGAATTCAAGATCAGAATAGCTCAGAGGGTAATTGGACATTTGAACTTAATGCCTATTTGCTTCCTAGTATCTTTTTTTTTTTTAAAGATTTTATTTATTTATTTGCGAGAGAGAATGAGAGACAGAGAGCACGAGAGGGAGGAGGGTCAGAGGGAGAAGCAGACTCCCCGCTGAGCAGGGAGCCCGATGCGGGACTCGATCCCGGGACTCCAGGATCATGACCTGAGCCGAAAGCAGTCGCTTAACCAACTGAGCCACCCAGGCGCCCTGCTTCCTAGTATCTTTAAAATACTTCACATTTCAACTTTGGGTTTGTCCTTAATTAGGGTCAGCAAGGTTCTGCATGCCAGCATGGCGCCATCAAATTTCCAGAAAAGAGGCATTTTCTAAGACTGTCGTCAAACACGAAGTATCAGCTGAGTTGGCCAAGAGGAGACAATCAGCGGCAGCAATAACAGTGCACAACCCGCTAATCAGCAGCACCCTGGGGAAGGCAGTTGCCACAGTTGGTGAAACTTCTTGAAAGGCTGAAGCAGGAGCTGGTATGAAAGAGAATGGGCTGCACACTTAGTCAACACCTACAGCAGAGACAGGGCTGGACATTTCCACAGTTTGGACAGCATCTGTCTTGAAATGCTCTTACTGAGTCAGATTAACAATAAGCTTTTGATAATTCCTCTGAGGAAGCATTATCGAATTGCATTTCCATACATTTTGGCTCAAGGACAATTATCTAGTAAATCAATGAGTGATGGTGGATAAATGAATGCACAAAGAGCCTTTATTATTTATTTATTTATTTATTTAATTTCCCCCTCATTTGATTCACAAAAGAATTTGAGGTAGCTTACAATAAAATGCTTATAAGAATATTTTAAAATAAATTTTTAATTTGATTGTGGTAAAAATGTCCTCTCTGCTTTATCCTTCAGTTCTTCAGGAACAATCATTTTTCAATCTTTCCCATTTTTTCCCTCAGTATTTGTATATAATACACTTCTGTTGCTATTACTTGGCTTAATTTTTAATATATCATTAACTTCATCTTATATTTATTCTTCTATCCCCATTGATTCTCCTCTGCATCCTTTTTAAAAATAGTTACATCACAACATTTGGTTAAGTCAATAGGCCGTGCCTACCTCATGTTGATATGGATATTATTCATTGTGAAGCCAAGTAGCATATCATGATTGTTTCCTTTCTAACACAATCTTCTCTATCCTCCACATTCCCCAAATAAATAATTCTTTTTCATTTCATTTACTTTAAGTGTGTGTTGCTAATTCTTCCCAATAGCACAAATAAGTTCATATGGCTTTCCAAATACCGCCCTTTCTTTCCAGAGAATGTCCTCCAGACCTTTCCATTTATCGTCTACTCTGGACAGGTTTAATCTATTGCACTGATCTGGATCCCATAGTTTCCTCTTTGTGGATTATTGCCTTCTTTTTCTAGATGACATCCTTCACTAGTTTTCAGAGAAACAGTGCATGACAAAGTATATTTCTTAGTCTTACTTTTTTGAAGGTGTTTTTTGCCATTCCATGGAATTTAAAAATTCTGGTTATCATATTTTTAATTTCCAAGTGCTTTGTGTATGTGTGTGTCCCTGTATCATAGCATCTTTTTTGTGCCAGAAATGAGATAAATCTTATCATTTTGGTGATATTAATTGTAGTGATTTGCTAAAGTTTTCTTATTCCTTTCTTATCCCTGTGGAAATGCTGCAGTGTAAGCCCAGAAGGTAACAGGTGGTGGCTAGAGAGTGGGAAGGTTTAAATTGGCCTTATGGAAGGAGTACAGTTATTGGTAAAGACGAGAGAACAGTTAGCTGAGACTGGGTTGAGGGCAAGGCAGTGTGACAACTGTGCATTGTTCCCTCTATTCTTTTCCCAGATGATTCTGTCTCCAGCCTTGGGTAGTTTCCTCACATTGATCTATAGTCCTACAGAATTCTGTGGGACCTTCTGTGGATTTCTCATGTTCTTTACCTGTGCAGTTCCCACTTTTCTGTCATTCTGCCCCACAGCTCCAGCTGCCTTAGTGTTTCCAGGCTTCAGTTCTGCCTCCTCAGCTCAGGGAATCAATAGGAGTCTGCCTCAGTTCACCCTTCAAGCACGGCCTCCCAGAAATTCAAAGCAGTAAGCTATAGCAATTGCAGGGCTCATCTCTTTTGTTTCCCACCCCTTGGAGATCACTAGCCTTTGTTGTCTGGTGTAAACATACATATTGTCTGTTGTTTGTTTCAAATGGGGGGAAATCTGGTCCCTGTTACTCCATCTTGACTGAGAGTAGAGGTCGCTTGAGAATATTGAATTGCACAATATTTTGAAAATTGAAAACAGAACAATATTATTAGGTGACTGCTTAAGAATCAGAGGACATTCTGCTGAGAGTGCTCAAAGGAGTCTTGAAACATGGCCTGATTTTTATCCACAATGTATAGAGAAGTGAGTCCTATTTGTTCAATGTAAAAGTGAGCACAAGTAATGTAACAGTGAGCATCTGGATTATGTTGCTTGAGCCTGAGCGCACAATTTGAGAAGTGGTTTTATTTTGGATGGTATATGTAATTTAAGTCTACTAGATGTAGAAAAGATATAGAGAAGGTGGTTAACTGAATTCTAACCAGAATTCTTAAAGAAATATCATCTGTCTATCTATCTATAGATCTATCGATCTATCATCTATCTATTTATCATCATCATCACCATCATCACCACCTATCTAATCTATGTATCAGCTACCTGACCTATATTTTTGGTAAATGAGTTGGGATATTTCCCCCTTCTGTTCTTTATAAAATATTACAGTGCCTATGTTCTACACACAGAAAAATAATTTGTATGTCAAATTTAACCAATTCTTCTTTTATAACTTAGTTTTTGCTACTTTAGTTAAGGAAAGCTTCCTATTTTATGTGCATAAAATTAATCTCATATTTTTTCAATTATTAAAAATTTCTTTGGCTAACTGAAAATAATAAAAAAAAATTTCTTATATTTAGGTTTTTAATCCAGCTGGAGATTATTTCTCTCTATAGTGTGAGGTAATGCTGTGATTTCACTGTTTTTTCTGTAGAAAAAGCCAATTGGGTCAATGCTTTTAAAGGAATATAGTCTATTCTTAATTAATTTGAAATGTCCCATTTATCTTAGAGCAGGTTTTGCAAGAGTTTTGTCTCTTTCCGGGTTCTCCATTCTCTTCTATTGAATTACCTACTTACCCCTGTGCCAAAAATGCAGTTTTAATGCTTGTATTTTGTAACATATCTTGATATACGGTAAGTTCCTTTTCCACATCCCTTTCAGAACTGTCTTACTTTGTGTGAATTTTAGAATGATTTTGTCAAGTTCCCTCAGAATTATTCTTTGAATTTCTATCAAAATGGCACTGAATTTATGAATTAATTTGAGTGAATGGACATCTTCACAGTATTGAATCTTAACATTCATGAAAAATGTTTCTTTCAAGTTACTTAGATCTTTTTATATTACTTAATAAAATTTTGTAACTTTCTTTATAATGTTATTATTAGTTTATAGTTTTATTGCTAGTGAGTACATGATCTTTATTTCTATTACATTTTCTATGTGGTTATTGCTGGTATATAGGAGAGGTATGCTTTCATATACTGATCTATGTTCAAAAATCATGCTGAACTCTCTTAATATTATGCCATAGTTTGTTTATGACTTTACCAGCATTTACTATGTAGAAATATATGTACATAACCTGCAAATAATGGTGATCTCATCTTTCCTTTCCCAGTCTTTTGTCACTTATCTCTTTATCCAGTTTTTATTGCATCAGTGAGGTCTGCCAATATACTATGGCCTTGCATCAGTGTTAGTAGATATTTTTGTCTTATTTCTCATTTTAAGGAAACTGCTTCTAAAATTTCACCAATAGGAATGATATTGTCTATATGTTTTTCAAGTTGTAGAAATGCTCTCTTCTCCTAGTTTGTTAAGTGTAGTAGACCTGTCCTGTCTATTTCCTTGGGTCTTACAATTTCTAGTCACATCAGCAATACATCAAACTTCCAGCATATACTCCCTTTGTTCAAGGACTTTCTCTCTTTTTCCAGTGTTTATGGCAAATCAGGAGCACTAGACATTGACAACATCTGGAGGCAACCTTCTACCAATGATTGATAGGAATTGATAAATAACTATCCAGATCTCTTGCCCCATAAGTAGGCTGACTTTGAGATGGGTGTTCTGTCACAACTCCCAGAATTTCGTTGTGAAATGCAGTTCAAGCTGCCCACAGCAGTAACTTTTTTGATTATACATAATTTTTTTTAAAAGATTTTATTTATTTATTTGAGAGAGAGAATGAGATAGAGAGAGAGCATGAGAGGGGGTTGGGTCAGAAGGAGAAGCAGACTCCCTGCTGAGCAGGGAGCCTGATGCGGGACTCGATCCCGGCACTCCAGGATCATGACCTGAGCCGAAGGCAGTCGCTTAACCAACTGAGCCACCCAGGCGCCCTTGATTATACATAATTTATTGGCTTGCTTCATTTTCTGTCACACTTCTCCATTCCTCTACTGGTGTTTTCTGAGATCCTCTACTAAACAAAAGATTTCTACTTAAATATTTGGCTCAGGGTTCTTTAAAGGGAATCTAAACTAAGATGCAGTAAATATCTTTATATGACTTTCTAAGAAATAAAAGGGATTTGAGTTTTAGTAAATACTCCTTCTGATTTTAATGAGATGATAATGTCAATATGCTGAATTATTTTGATATATTTTTGTCTTAAATCTCCTTTTAGAGACTAGAATTTCTTTTTTTATAGTAAGATTTATTGAAGTTCAATTTACACTTGATAAGATTCACTCTTGTTGGATGTAAAAAAATTCACCCTTGCTAGTTGTACAGTTCAATGAATATTGAAGAATACAGTTATGGTACTACTATTGTCATAACCAAGAAATACATTATATTTCCCCAAAAAGTTCATTTGTGACCCTTTTTTGTCAATTCCTTCCCTGCTTTTTAGTCCTTAACAAAGACTGATTTGTTTTCTGCCCCAACAGATATTCCTTTTCCAAGATGTCATATAAATAGAATAATAAAATATACAGAATATTTGAGTATAGTTTTTTTTATTATGTTATGTTAATCACCATACATTACATTATTAGTTTTTTTTTTTTTTTTTTTACTTTTCAAGGTAACGGGTTTGTGGCTGACACCATGCGTTTATTTATTTATTTATTTTTGAAGATTTTTTTTTGTTATGTTAATCCCCATACATTACATCATTAGTTTTAGATGTAGTGTTCCATGATTCATTGTTTGCATATAACACCCAGTGCTCCATTCAGTAGTGCCCTCTTTAATACCCATCACCAGGCTAACCCCTCCCCCCACCCCCTCCCCTCTAGAACCCTCAGTTTGTTTCTCAGAGTCCATAGTCTCTCATGGTTTGTCTCACCCTCCGATTCCCCCCTTCATTTTTCCCTTCCTACTATCTTCTTTTTCTTTTTTTAATAACATATAATGTATTATTTGTTTCAGAGGTACAGGTCTGTGATTCAACAGTCTTACACAATTCACAACGCTCACCATAGCACATACCCTTCCCAGTGTCTATCACCCAGCCACCCCATCCCTCCCACCCCCCACCACTCCAGCAACCCTCAGTTTGTTTCCTGAGATTAAGAATTCCTCATATCAGTGAGGTCATATGATACATGTCTTTCTCTGATTGACTTATTTCGCTCAGCATAATACCCTCCAGTTCCATCCACATTGTTGCAAATGGCAAGATTTCATTCCTTTTGATGGCTGCATAATATTCCACTATATCTATATCTATATCTATATATCTATATATCACATCACATCTTCTTTATCCATTCATCTGTTGGTGGACATCTTGGCTCTTTCCATAGTTTGGCTATTGTGGACATTGCTGCTATAAACATCGGGGTGCACATACCCCTTTGGATCCCTACATTTGTATCTTTGGGGTAAATATCCAGTAGGGCAATTGCTGGGTCATAGGGCAGCTCTATTTTCAACTTTCTGAGGAACCTCCATACTGTTTTCCAGAGTGGCTGCACCAGCTTGCATTCCCACCAACAGTGTAGGAGGGTTCCCCTTTCTCTGCATCCCTGCCAACATCTGTCATTTCCTGACTTGTTAATTTTAGCCATTCTGGCTGGTGTGAGGTGGTATCTCATTGAGGTTTTGATTTGGATTTCCCTGATGCCGAGTGATGTTGAGCATTTTTTCATGTGTCTGTTGGCCATTTGGATGTCTTCTTTGGAAAAATGTCTGTTTCTGTCTTCTGCCCATTTCTTGATTGGATCATTTGTTCTTTGGGTGTTGAGTTTGATAAGTTCTTTATAGATTTTGGATACTAGCCCTTTATCTGATGTCATTTGCAAATATCTTCTCCCATTCTGTCGGTTGTATTTTGGTTTTGTTGACTGTTTTGCTGTGCAAAAGCTTTTTATCTTGATGAAGTCCCACTAGTTCATTTTTGCCCTTGCTTCCCTTGCCTTTGGCAATGTTTCTAGGAAGAAGTTGCTGCAGCTGAGGTCGAAGAAGTTGCTGCCTGTGTTCTACTTTAGGATTTTGATGGACTCCTGTCTCACATTTAGGTTTTTCAAGCATTTTAGTCTATCTTTGTGTGTGTTCTTTTATAGATCATAATGCTTTGAGACTTATTCATATTGTTGCATGTTATCCATAGTTTATTTCTTTTTATTACTCAATGAGCTTCCATTGTATGAATTTACATATGTTTATTCTGCAGTTGATGGACAATTTAGGTTGTTTCAAGTTTTTGATGCCTGTGAATAAAGCCACCATAATTATGATCATACAGGTTTTTATGTGAAAATATGTTTTCATTTGACTTGGGTTAACACATCTTTTGGGGATTGCTGAATCAAATGACTTTTAACTTCGTAAGAAATCTACAAACTGGATCGAGGAGAAAAAGATGGCAGAGGAGTAGGGGACCCTATTCCAACTGGTCCCTGGAATTGAGTTGGATATCTAACAGACCACTCTGAACACCCACAAAATCAGCCTGAGATGTAAGAAGATATATCTGGATCTCTACAAACAGAATACTCCAGGCGGTTGGTTTTGAGGTATGAAGCAGGGAGCTTTGATTCTGTGGGCAGATATCAGAAGACAAATGGAAGGGGGAGGGAGCCAAGGGGATCCTACACCACTGGTGAGAGATAGCCTCCTATGCTGGGGACAGGGCACAGACTCGCAGACCAGTAGTGGCGGGGAAAGGACTTTAGGGCAGCCCCCCTGGAATGAAACCTGGAGCGGTGGGGCCCTGTGTGCGAACTGGGGACAGCTGGCGGTTTTAGAAGCACAAAGGACAGAGATGTGCCCTGGGCCCCAACCTGGAGGTGAGGACTGGGAGCCCTGCTGAGGGGCACAACCCAGGACGCTGCAGTTTATAGCAGCACAGACAGAGACGGAGATGGTGTGGCCCAGAGAGCTCACTGAAGAACAGACTGCGATCTCCCTGCTCTGAGGCAGAGGGTTGGAAATGATCTCTTCTGCTCTGAACCTCGGAAGAGATGCAGAAAGCCACCAGGGAAAGCCACCAGAGAACAAAAGCCCCCCAAAAACGGTTTTCACTGAGCCCACCCCCCCACACAGGGGGCAGGGCAACTCTGCCTAAACAAGGTTGCCCGAGTAACAGTGTGGCAGCCCCCTCCCCCAGAAGACAGGCTGGGAGAACAAAAGGCCAACAACCCTGAGGTCCCTATAAACAGGTGCATCTGGCTTGGGTTCTGGTCAATAATTTGGACTCTGTACATTCCCTCAACCACCCCTCAACAAAATGACTAGGAGGAGAAACCCCCCAAATAGGAAAGACTTAGAGACTGTGACTTCTGCCACAGATTTACAAATGGATACAGAAATAACCAAGATGTCGGAAATGGAATTCAGGGTAGCAGTTGTGAAGACAATAGCTAGAATGGAGAAATCAATTAAGGGCAACATAGAGTCTCTAAAGGCAGAAATGAAAGCTGAACTGGCAGAACTTAAAAATGGTATCAATAAGATCCAATCTAATCTAGATAATCTAACAGGTAGGGTAAGCGAGGCAGAAGAACAAATTAGTGATCTGGAAGACAATTCATAGAAAAGAAGGATAAAGAGGAGGCCAGGGACAACAACTCAAAATTCATGAAAACAGAATCAGAGAAATAAGTGACACCATGAAACGTTCAAACGTCAGAATTACTGGGATCCCTGAGGGGGTGGAGAGAGAGAGAGAGCACTAGAAGATTTGCTCAAATGAGCAAATCGTACCTGAGAACTTCCCTAATCTGGGGAATGAAACAAACATTCATGTCTTAGAGGCGGAGAAGACCCCTGCCAATATCAAGGAAAAGAGGCCAATGCCCCGGCATGTAATAGTAAAACTCGCAAATCTTAGAACTAAGGAAACCATCTTAAGGGCAGTTGGGGGAAGAGATTCCTTACGTACACAGGGAGGAACATCAGAATAACGTCAGACCTATTCACAGAGACCTGGCAAGCCAGAAAGGCCTGGCAAGACATATTCAAGGTACTAAATGAGAAGAACATGCAGCCAAGAATACTTAATCCAGCAAGACTGTCATTTAGAATGGATGGAGAGATGCAGAGTTTCCAAGACCAGCAGAAACTGAAAGAACATGTGACCACTAAGCTGGCCCTGCAAGAAATATTAAGCAGAGTTCTATAAAAGGAGAAGACCCCAAGAGTGATATAGAACAGAAATTTACAGAGACAATCTATAGAAACAAGGACTTCACATGCAACATGACAATAAATTCATATCTTTCAATAATCACTCTCAACGTGAATGGCCTAAATGCTCCCATAAAACAGCACAGGGTTGCAGATTGGATAAAAAGATATATGGGTCTTTTTGGATAAAAAGCATCCATATGCTATCTACAAGAGACTCATTTTGAACCTAAAGATACGTCCAGACTGAAAGTGAAGGGATGGAGATCCATCTTCCATGCCAACAGACCTCAAAAGAAAGCTGGGGCAGCAATTCTTATATCAGACAAATTAGATTTTAAGCTAAAGACTGTAGTTAGAGACACAGAAAGATACTATATCATTCTTAAAGGGTCCATCCAACAAGAAGATCTAACAACTGTAAATATCTATGCCCCCAACATGGGCGCAGCCAACTATATAAGCCAACTGTTAACCAAAATAGTCATATTGATAATAATATGTTAATTGTAGGAGACCTCAATACTCCACTCTCAGCAATGGACAGATCATCTAAGCAGAAAATCAACAAGGAAACAAGAGCTTTGAATGATACATTGGACCAGATGGACCTCATAGATATTTACAGAACATTCCACCCTAAAACAACAGAATACTCATTCTTCTCGAGCGCACACGGAACTTTCTGCACAACAGACCACATACTGGGTCACAAATCAGGTCTCAACTGATACCAAATGACTGAGATTATTCCCTGCATATTCTCAGACCATACTGCTTTAAAACTGGAACTCAATCACAAGAAAAAATTTGGAAGAAATTCAAACACTTGGAAGCTAAAGACCACTCTGCTCAAGAATGTTTGGGTCAACCAGGAAATCAAAGAAGAACTTAAACAATTCATGGAAACCAATGAGAATGAAAACACATCAGTCCAAAATGTATGGGATACTGCAAAGGTGGTCCTAAGGGGGAAATACATAGCCATCCAAGCCTCACTCAAAAAATAGAAAAATCCCGAATTCCCCAACTAATTTTACACCTTAAAGAACTAGAGAAAAAGCAACAAACGATGCCTGAGCCACACATTAGAAGAGAAATAATTAAAATTAGAGCAGAGATCAATGAATTAGAAACCAGAAACACAGTAGATCAGATCAACGAAACTAGAAGCTGGTTCTTTGAAAGAATTAATAAGATCGATAAACCACTGGCCAGACTTATCCAAAAGAAAAGAGAAAGGACCCAAATTAATAAAATTATGAATGAAAAAGGAGAGATCACAACTAACACCAAGGAAATAGAAACAATTATTAGATATTATTATCAACAACTATATGGCAATAAATTAAGCAACCTGGAAGAAATGGATACCTTCCTGGAAACGTATAAACTCACAAGACTGAAACGGGAAGAAATTGACAACCCGAATGGGCCAATAACCAGTAATGAGATTGAGGTAGTGATCAAAAACCTCCCCAAAAACAAGAGTCCAGGGCCTGATGGATTCCCTGGGGAATTCTACCAAACATTCAAAGAAGAAATAATACCTATTCTCCTGAAGCTGCTTCAAAAAATAGAAACAGAAGGAAAGTTTCCAGACTCATTCTATGAGGCCAGCATTACCTTAATCCCCAAACCAGGCAAAGACCCCATCAAAAAAGGAGAATTTCAGACCGATATCCCTGAGGAATATGGATTCCAAAATCCTCAAGAAAATCCTAGCTAATAGGATCCAACAATACATTAAAAGGATCATTCACCACGACCAAGTGGGATTTATCCCCGGGATGCAAGGGTGGTTCAACATTCGCAAATCAATCAATGTGATAGAACACATTAATAAGAGGAGGGAGAAGAACCATATGGTCCTCTCAATTGATGCAGAAAAAGCATTTGACAAAATACAACATCCTTTCCTGATTAAAACTCTCCAGAGTATAGGGAAAGAGGGAACATTCCTCAAGTTCCTAAAATCCATCTATGAAAAACCCACAGTGAATATCATCCTCAGTGGGGAAAAGCTGAGAGCCTTTCCCTTAAGATCAGGAACACGTCAAGGATGCCCACTCTCGCCACTATTGTTCAACATAGTACTAGAAGTCCTAGCAACAGCAATCAGACAACAAAAAGAAATAAAAGGTATTCAAATTGGCAGAGAAGAAGTCAAACTCTCTCTTTTCGCAGACGACATGATACTTTATGTGGAAAACCCAAAAGACTCCACCCCCAAATTACTAGAACTCATCCAGCAATTCAGTAATGTGGCAGGATACAAAATCAATGCACAGAAATCAGTTACTTTCTTATATACTAACAATGCAACTGTAGAAAGAGAAATTAGAGAAACAATTCCATTTACAATAGCACCAAAAACCATAAGATACCTTGGAATAAACCTAACCAAAGAGGTAAAGGATCTATACTCTAGGAACTACAGAACACTCATGAAAGAAATTGAAGAAGACACAAAAAGATGGAAAAACATTCCACGCTCATGGATCAGAAGAATAAACATTGTTAAAATTTCTATGCTACCCAGAGCAATCTATACCTTCAACGCCATCCCGATCAAAATTCCAAAGACATTTTTCAAAGTGCTGGGACAAACAATCCTAAAATTCTATGGAATCAGAGAACCTGAATCTCCAAGGAAATGTTGAAAAAGAAAAACAAAGCTGGGGGCATCATGTTGCCTGATTCCAAGCTATATTACAAAGCAGTGATCACCAAGACAGCATGGTACTGGCACAAAAACAGACATATAGACCAATGGAACAGAATAGAGAGCCCAGATATGGACCCTCAGCTCTATGGTTAAATAATATTCAACAAAGCAGGAAAAATATGCAAGGGGAAAAAGACAGTCTCTTCAATAAATGGTGCTGGGAAAATTGGACAGCTATATACAGAAGAATGAAACTCGACCATTCTCTAACACCATACACAAAGATAAACTCAAAATGGATGAAAGAGCTCAATGTGAGACAGGAATCCATCAAAATCCTAGAGGAGAACATAGGGAGCAGCCTCTTCGACATCGGCCACAGCAACTTCTTTCAAGATACATCTCCAAAGGCTAGTGAAGCAATAGCAAAAACGAACTTTTGGGACTTCATCAAGATAAAAACTTCTGCACAGCAAAGGAAACAGTCAACAAAACAAAGAGGCAGCCCACAGAATGGGAGAAGATATTTGCAAATGACACTACAGACAAAGCATTGATTTCCAAGATCTATAAAGAACTTCTCAAACTCAACACCCAAAAATCAAATAATCAAGTCAACAAATGGCCAGAAAACATGAACAGACACTTCTCCAAAGAAGACATACAAATGGCTAAGAGACACATGAAAAAATGTTCATCATTAGCCATCAGGGAAATTCAAATCAAAACCACATTGAGATACCACCTTACACCAGTTAGAATGGCAAAAATAGACAAGGCAAGAAACAACAAATGTTGGAGAGGTTGTGGAGAAAGGGGAACCCTCTTACACTATTGGTGGGAATGCAAGTTGGCACAGCCACTTTGGAAAACAGTGGGGAGGTGCCTCAAAAAACTAAAAACAGAGCTATCCTATGGCCCAGCAATTGTACTATTGGGTATTTACCCCAAAGACACAGATGTAGTGAAAAGAAGGGCCATATGCACCCCAATGTTCATGGCAGTATTGTCTGCAATAGCCAAACTGTGGAAAGAGCCGAGATACCCTTCAACAGATGAATGGATAAAGAAGATGTGGTCCATATATACAATGGAATATTACTCAACCATCCGAAAGGATGAAGACCCAACTTTTACATCAACATGGATGGGACTGAAGAAGATTATGCTAAGTGAAATAAGTCAAGCAGAGAAAGTCAATTATCATATGGTTTCACTTATTTGTGGAACATAAGGAATAGCATGGAGGACATTAAGAGAAGGAAGGGAAAAATGAAGGGGGGGAATTGGAGGGGGAGATGAACCATGAGAGACTATGGATTTGGAGAAACAAACTGAGGGTTTGTGGGGGGGGATGGGTTTGCCCAGTGATGGGTATTAAGGAGGGCATGTACTGCATGGAGCACGGGGTGTTATACAAAAACAATGAATCACTGACTACATTAAATACTAATGATGTATTGTATGGTGACTAACATAACATAATAAAATTAAATTAAAAAAAGAAATCTACAAACTGTTTTTAGTTGTGAATTAAATTTCATATATATTCAATTATTCAACTTACCTTATTCATCTTGAGTGAGTGTTTGTAGATTACGTCTCTCAGTGAACTTGTCCATTTAATTATTGTGGAATTTATCCAAAAACATCATTCATAATATTTCCTAATATTTTAATGTCTGCAGGATCTGTAGTGATGCTGTTCTTTTATTCCTAATGTTTTTAACTTGTGTCTCCTCTTTTTAAAGGACAAATATGGCTATAAGTCTGACAATTTTATCAGTTTCTCAAAGAAACAGGTTTTGTTACACTGATTTTTCTCTACTATATTTCAATTTCGTTGATTTCTGTTCTTGTCTTCACTATTTCCCTCCTCTTGCTTGCTTTTAGTTTATTTTTCTCTTCCTAGTTTCCTAAGGTGGAACTTTAGATTATTGATTTCGGTATCTTTTCCTTTCTTAATCATTTAATGCTATAAATTTTTCTCTAAGTACTTCTGATACATCCATTTTTAAATGTGATATGTTTTAATTTTCATTCAATTAAAAATACTTAGTGATACCTATTTTGACTTTCTTGATGATCCAGCAATTATTTGGAAATTATTTGGAAATATGTTGTTTAATTCCAATATTTGGATATTTTCCAAGTATCTTTTGATTGATTTCTAGTTAAATTCTATTGTGATTAGATAATATACCTAGGATGCTTTTAATTCTTTTACATTTTTGTTGAAATTTGTTTTATGGTCCAATATGCTGTTTTAGTAAATGCCTCTATATACTTGAAAAGCAAATATAATGAGATTTTGTTCAATATAGTGTTCTATATATGTTAATTAGTTCAAGCTGGTTGATGGTGTTGTTCAATTCTATATCCTTATTGACTTCCAGCATATATATTCTATCAATTACTGAGAGAGATGTGTGAAGTCTCCAACCATAATTGGAGATTTGTTGATTTCTACCTTCAGCTCTATCAGTTTTGACTCATGTAGTTTCAGAAGCTCTGTTGTTAGATGCATATACATTTAGCATCATTGTACCTTCTTAATGAGTTAACACTTTTATTAGTGATAATAGTTAACATTATGTGATCTCTCTATTTCTGGTAATCTTTGGAAGTCCACTTTGTCTGATATTAATGTAATTTTTCGTTTGACTAAATTTTACCTGACATGTCTTCTTTTTCCATTCTTTTATTCTTAACATTATCACTATTTTTATATTTCTTCATTTATTTTAAAGATTTTATTTATTTACTTATTTATTTAGAGAGTTCACAGGGGGAGGGAAAGGGAGAATCTCAAGCAGACTCCACGCTGAGTGCAGAGCCTGATGTGAGACTTGACCCTCCTGAGAGGTCAAGACAACCTGAGATGATGACCTGAGCAAAACCAAGAGGCAGGCACTTAACTGACTAAGCCACACAGGTGCCTCTCTATTTTTATATTTAAAATTGGGTTCTTGCCATCTCTGTCTTTTAATTGGAGTGCTTAGGCCATTTACATTCAATGTAATTATTGTTATTGTTAGCTCTTTTAGGTTTTTTTTGTCTATTTTCATATCTGTTATTTGTTTCTTTCCCTTTATCTTTTGTATATCTACTATAGGTTTTTACTTTGTGGTTACCATGAGATTTACATAAAACAACTTATATTTATAACAGTCAATTTTAAGTTGGTAACAAGTTTGAACACATTCTAAAGCTCTACATTTTTACCCATGCCAACACACTTTATGTTTTGATGTCAAAATATGCACCTTTTTATCTTGTGTATTCATTAACAGATTAACAAATTAACAAATTACTGGAGATATAGTTATATTTTACTACTTTTGACTTTTAACTTCATACTAGCTTTCTATGTAATTAACCCATAAACTTTGCAACATTAGATTATTCTGAATTTTACTATAATAATATAATACAAAGACCTTTATTTTTACTGGGTATACCATTCTGGGTTGCCAGGTTTCTTTTCTTCCTTTCTGTCTTTCTTTTAGTACTTTAAAGATGACATTGTCTGGTGGCTTGTATAGTTTCTAACAAGGTCCATTGTAATCTTAATTTTTGTTCCCTTATGCAATGTTTCTTTTTCCCCCCATCAGTCTCAAATTTTCTCATTATCTTTATTGTTTTTTTTTTCTTTTTAACAATTTGAATATGTACTGTCTTTGGGATTTAAAAAAAATTATTTACACTGCTAGGTTTCTCTGAGATTCTTGGACATGGTGTTTGTAATGTTTACTATTTCAGGAAAATCTGTCGCTGTTATCTCTTTACATATTTCTTCTGCCCTATGTTCTCTCTTCTTCTTTTGGGACTGAAGTTACAAGTTTGTTAGATATTGTCCCACAATTCTTGAATGTTTATTTCTGTTTTTTTTTTCCCAGACACTGAATAATTTCTACTGAACTTTCCTCAAGTTCTCTGATTCTTTCCTCAACCATTTCCAGTCTATTGAAGGATCTGTCAAAGAAGTTCTTCATCTCTAATGCTGTGTGTGTAATTTCTAGCATTTCCATTTTATGTTTTTTTAAATTTGTTTGTTTCTATTTTTGTGCTGAAATTCCATACCTGTTTATACATATTTCCACATTCCCACAAAATCTTTTTTTTTTTTTTTAAGATTTTATTTTTCAACAGAGAGAGAGAGAGCAAGAGAGGGAACACAAGCAGGGGGAGTGGGAGAGGGAGAAGCAGGCTTCCTGCCGAGCAGGGAGCCCGATGTGGGACTCGATCCCAGGATCCTGGGATCATGACCTGAGCCGAAGGCAGATGCTTAATGACTGAGCCACCCAGGTGCCCTTCCACAAAATCTTTAATACACTAGTTACACTAACTTGAAGTCCCTGTTTCATAGTGCTAGCATGTGGCTTTCCTCTGAGTCTGGGTCTGTTGATTGTTTTGTCTCTTGACAATGAGTTGTTTTATCTTCTTTTTTAGTGTGTCTCATAACGTTTTAAAAGATTTAAATGACACATATCATAAGTCGAACAATAGAGACAGAAGTAAATAGTTTTTATGCTTATAATGGACACTCTTCTTCTGTCAGTGTGGGAGAATGAGTAAATGTAGTCATGAAATGAGTTTGATTTTGTTACTGCTATGGTCATCTACAGTGCACCCCAGACTTCATATTAGTCTAGCAATATCTTGTACATAGAGTGAAGGCTGGAGTGCTGCTGAATTTTTCTCAATGTTTGTGCTTTCTCTACCCTCAATATTCATGCATCCCTATATATCTGATCATGGGAAAGGGAGGGGAGGGAAGTTTTTCCACTGTCTTGTCTCTGCCCAGTAGTAGACTACTACTGTCTTTTGTTACTCTGTATTTGATAGCCTAATCGTAGTCACAGGGAAGGTTTTCTGCTTCCCTGGTTTAACCTGAGTCTTAGTTTTGCCTTATGCTTGGCCCTTAGAGGCTCTATTGTCTGTGTTATTAACCATTTCATTTACTGCTCCCTTGTTCATTTGTACTTTAAAAACAAAACAAAACTCTGTTCTTTATTTTAATCAAGATATTTCTGAGACATTTTGTTTCATAATTACATAATTGTCTGTTTTACAAACTAATAAAGTTTTTTATTGTTTCTATTTTGTTATTTTGGATTCACAATGTTATCACTTCTTTTGTCTTTAGTTTTACTCTTTTTGTGACCCTAGTTTCCTGAATGGAATGCTCTACTCATTTTTTTAAAAAATTCGTTTTTGTAATAAATGCATTTAATACTACTTCTTCTAAGAGATGCTTAACTGTATCCCATAAGTTTTGATACATAATGCTTTCATCAGTGTTCAGTTTTAACTATTTTCTCATTTCCATTATCATTTTTAAGCTCCTTTTCATCATTATTTCTTCTTTAAATTGTAATCTTATAGTTGTAACATTCAAGTGGGTTTTTTTACATTGTTGAGACTTAAAAAAGCAAGGCCCTGTCAGCAATGGGAATGAGACTTACACAGCAAAATTGTTGAAAACTATAGCCAGTTTTATATATTTCATTTGTAGCAGATCTTGGCCTTATAATTCTAGTATTCTACTATAGGTGCACCAAATGTTCATATTCAAGCTAGTGAGAAGATATAAAATAAAATACAAGAGAGACCAGGAAATACAAAAATAGAATAAAAAATAAGGTTAAGAAAAAATTTAGTCTGTCAATGTTTTAGCTGTGGTTCTAAAGCTGAACTTCATGGTAGTCAAAACACAAATAGTGAACACTAACTGAAATTTCCCATGAGGAAAATATGAATATATTCTTTAAAAAAGAAGTTTTTTTTTTTTAAGATTTTATTTATTTGAGAGAGAAAGAGAAAGAGAGAGAGCAAGCATTAGTTGGGTGAGGGGCAGAGGGAGAAGCAGGCTCTCCACTGAGCAGGGAGCCCAAAGTGGGGCTCGATCCTGGAACTCCAGGATCATGACCTGAACCGAAGCAGATGCTCAACCAACTGAGTCACCCAGGCACCCCTAGAAAAGAAGTTTTTTGGGGCACCTGGGTGACTCAGTTGGTTAAGTGTCCCACTCTTGATTTTGGCTCAGGGTAGTGAGATCAAGCCCCACGTTGGGCTCCATGCTGGGCATGGGGCCTGCTGAAGATTCTCTCCTTCTCCCTCTGCCCCTTTTCCCCATGTCTAAAAAGAAAATAAGTTTTTCCTAGTATTCAGGAAATTACTTGTCTCAAAAAAATTTTCATAAAAGGAGCACTTCATTCTTCTCTATAAGTGCAGTGATGGTATCATATAGCAGCTTCTATTTCTATGTCTCTATGCAAGGGCTTCTGTAGGAGGCATCACTGCAATGTCTTCTATGCTATGGCTCTCACTGACGTTATACGGGACCTACATTGCCCAGCTGGACACATAGGCCCTGTAATATGTAAGTCAAGGCCATAACACTGAATGCAACTTAGTGACTGGCATCATTTTTCAAGAGATAAAATTATTGTGATTCCTGAACAATGGTCCCCAAACTAAAGGCCATGGAAACACGTTGACTATTATGCAGAACAACTAATTTCTGCCTCTTCTAACTGGCTCCACAATTTTACTAGCTGTGTGGTCTTGGGCAAGTTAGTTAACTTTTTTATACCTCAATTTGCTCTCATATAATATAGGGATACTATTTATACCCTCCTCATAGGGTATTTTGAGGTCTAAATGAGAACAATTATATAAAACACTGAGCATATTATTATTTTAAAATATTTTAAAATTGAGATAGTCCTTAGACTTGAATCCATAGGGTTTCCAGATGCTATACTTTTAATAAAGGAAGAACTACTCAACTAAAAGCAAATGAGTGATTAACTACTATAAAGAAGGCATAATAGATTACTAACACATGCCCATATTTCATGTAGGCAAGGTCATCTGTGGTATTCCTCCCTGGAGAAGAAATCATAAAGCCCAATTTCAAGTGCTACCATTGCTACTTAGTAAATGTGCATTCTTAGGTGCATAACTTAGTGTTTCTTAGGTCACTTCTTCATCTGTAGAACTGAGGGATTTGAGTGGATGATTTCTGAGGTCCCATCTGCATGTGTGCATTTACCCTATAAGACTCTTTGCCTCTTGCTTGTGCTACTTCTTGAATAGTTCAAGACAATGTTATCATCAAATTTGGAATCCATTATGGCCCAGAAGTCTGAGATTAGTGGGAAATGTGTTAGTAAAGTTCCAGTGTATGAACAAATCAATATCTAACTGCCATTTTGCTGTCTTCAAAATGCAGCCCTTTATATCAACAGAATGATACAGAGCTCTGTTTATTGGAAAGCAATCTAAAAAAGAGTGATTTAGAGAGAAATGCTCAAGGAAAGATAAGCAAAGTCAAGGAGAAATACAAAGGTGACTTACAAAATTGACCCAAATCAGGAATCAAATTGATGTTAGGATTTGAGCTAATATTTACTAGTTGCTTAGAAAAAAATTCCCCTGCAAGAAGAAAACATGTTTGAAAGGATATAAATTTGTTAGATGTCTATAAGTATTTATAAAAGGATATGGGAAAAGAAAAAGAAAAAAAATTGAAAGCCCTGAATCTCTTAGGTTATTTTAGAGTAGAAATTAAGTGCACAGATTGAATGAGGCTTTTTGCATGCAACTGAAACAGCCACACCTACCCAGCATTTTCCTTTGTTCTTCTTAGCCAGTCTAATTGTTTCATATAATAAAAACATCAGAGTTACTTTCAGTTTTTTTTAACTTACAAGCAAAAGATATCATTAGTGTTGCTAATAATCCCTTTCATATTTCATGAACAAATAAATTGTGCAGGTGTCCAATCAGAATGAAATAATCCTGCACCATAGGGGAAGTTCCATGTAACTCCCTCACACTATCTTGCCTCTGTGACTCACCTTTTCTAAGCAGAGTTCACATATGTGTTCTATTTGGTTTTTATTTCCTATAACTCATAAAATAGGGAGATGGGAGAATGTGGCAGGTTCCCTTCTATTTTATTGTGAGGGATAGATCTGTTGCTATATGGTGGGCTAAGGGGCGGGGGGAACACATTTAACTGATTCCAAATATGTTATTTTCATTGATGATTCCCTGGTTTTAAAGTCGGGATATTTTGATTGAGCCTTAGAAGAATTGGACTTTTCATTCTTTAGCTTACCACGGAATTATCCCAGCTGGAGATCCAAAATAAAATTTGCTGCTTGTTCTTGGCTCAGCTTTCTGTAGATTTCAAATAGAAACATTGAAGCCCTGTGGGGAATGATGAACTGTCATTGATTTTGAACTGAATTATCAAATATGCCACTGGGATGATAGATAAACCTCTAGCAGTTGAATATTACTCTCAAAAATGGCAAGACTTTAACATTTTTCCAAATCCCCTCACAAAAAAACTCAAAAACATAAAATTTGTGCCAATCACCTTTAAGAACTCATTCAACTTGTATTATTGGGGAAACTAAGTTTATGTTTTCTCATTTAGTCTTTAGTATAAGAACAAAAAATTACATTGGTAAACAATATGCACCCTCCCTTCGGACAGGCAATTCTATCATAGATATGATTGTATAGCTTGTTTCTATAGATACTACTTTTATGATATTTTGATTCTGCAAAGGCTTTGTCCATCAATACTGAGAGGTTTTTTTTTTTTTTTTTATCTTAAGTTTAAAAGTCTGACAAATCTTAAGCTTAAAATGTTTGCCAGGTGAAATACTCCCAAGTCCTTAATTTTTTTGGCAGGATCTGAAAACATTTGCTTGGACCCCCTAGAGCTAGAAGTATTGATTTTTTTAATGGGTACACTTTTCTCAAATGGAGTCCATTGCTTAAATCCAACATCCGCTCCTTTGTTGAAGGAGCAGTTTCTTGTTTCCAAGTAATTACTGTTTCCCTTTTTGCCATTGATATTGCTGTGTTTAAGAATCTATATATTCTCTCAAGGAAATTTAAAGTTGGTTTTCCATGCCAGAAAGCAAAGAAGCAACTGGATGTTAATAATTAATGTTATCATAAAAGTTATAACACAGAATTTTAAAATACAGAATTTTGTGACAGAATTTTGAATTTTATTCTATAACAAACATACCTTATATCTTTTGAGATCAGCTGGGTATTTCTCTCCAGACTGGGATACATAGGGCCACTTTTTTTTTTTCATTTTGTATAGATTCTTTCAAGAAATTAGGGATTGCAGAGACTGCCAGAAATGAAGATTTCTTATTCTACCTTTATAAAAAATAAGAAAAGCATCTTGAGAGTAAAGAAGTCATGGTACCCATTTGACCCAAAGTTCCAATCACTTACATTGTTGTTCACACAACACTA
This sequence comes from Neomonachus schauinslandi, assembly GCF_002201575.2. Lineage (NCBI taxonomy): Eukaryota > Metazoa > Chordata > Mammalia > Carnivora > Phocidae > Neomonachus > Neomonachus schauinslandi. The sequence continues at coordinate 81,744,721 of NC_058406.1, read as the reverse complement.
GGCCATCTGCCAATAATCTAAGATGTATTATGGTAGATGGTGATAGAAGAAGAAAGTATTCTTTTATGATTTTGCAATATACTCTTGCCTTAGGCAAGGTGGAGTTGAGACTTGCCTGTTCTCTCTTAGTTCTTTTAGCAACCCTGGACAAAGTGTAGCTCATCCATCCACTTTGCCATCTACCTCCTACGATAACCTTACTCATAGACCTGGGCTACTGGCCAATATTCATTAATTTAAAAATAGCTATCTGATACTTTGTTAATTCAAGGACAGTTTGTTCCAGCCCTGCACAGTTCTGAAAGAGTATTTTAACCAGAGAAAGTTGAGAGTACCTGGTATGGTAGAAAATCACAAATAGCTCAGTGGATCTGAAAACATAGCATTCAAGAGGTTCATCATGACAGATGAGGTCGGAGAAGTTTGAAGGAGGGGTCAGCAAAAGATGGAAGGCATACTGTTAGGTGTCTTATATGCTGTAAGGAAGAGTTTGGACTTGCTTCTGAAAGTTGGAGCACTGAGTGACGCTGAGCAGGAGTAACATATTAACAAATTGTTGTTTTTGTTTTGTTATTTTGTGAAAGTTCATTCTGGAAACTCTATGAAGAAAAGCTTAGAGCAGGAGAAACTGAAGGCCATCTGACCAGTTAGATAGCTCTGTATCAATTTATTTAAGAAATCTGAATCCATAATGAAAGCAGCAACTCTGAATTGATGTTAAAAGATTGAAAAGATGTTGAGAATAGAATATGTAACATTTATTACTTGATTAGATATGGGGATATAGAAAAAAGTTGATACCAAAACTGACTACAGACTCTGATTTGGGTAACTGAGTGGAATTTGAAGACTGTTTCTTTATCTTATATACCAACACACAATTTTTCAAAAATGTTTAAGGTGGCTTACAAGAATTATAATTAAGATGATTAAATACCAACGGTAAAATTTTTTAAAAGATCAAAGGAAAAAGAAAAAGAGGCACATAGGAAAGTATAGCCTTATAACAAAATAAAAACCAGAAGTGGCATGAGTACATGAACAAATTTAATGAAGTCTTGAAAACTTGTTAGAGATGGGTCACAAATCGATTTAGCACAAGATGTTTAGTAGGTCATTCAGTAAGAGGAACATGATCAGTTACAATATCCAGGCAGCTGCCTGGAAGGTAGCAACAAATCCACTGGCACAGAAACTCATAGCTGTTCCCAGTCCTGCAACCAGAGAAATTTGTATCTAGGAAGTAGTGCGTTCCCCAAAAGAGGGAAGACAGAAGGAACAGACTTTAGAGGGAAATAATGCTAATTCAGTCTAAAAAAATGTTAACTCACACCCTCTTTATTAAATGGATTTCTTACTTCTTCCAAATACTCTTTCCTTACTGTCCAACACTTGTGCTCTTTTGACTCCTGACTCAGTGCACCAGGAAACAAACATTTTTTGAGCATCTACAATATATTTTGCCAAAGCAATTCCCCTTGTATGAACTGTTTCCCTCTTTGTCTTAACAGCTCTGCTTCTCCTTTAAGCCCTGACTCATTTCCTAACTTTTTTATGGTGTAAGTAATGTATACTACATTTTAACAATTGTGTAGGCTGGGCCCTTTAGGCCTTAAATATTTCCTGTCTATTTGTTATCATCTCCACTACCAAAATTCTGTAAAACAGCTTTTCTTAAGTGTGAAATGTGTCCCCTGGTAGTACTTGAAATGATTTTGGGAAATACACGAACATGGTCTTAAATAAGATGGAACCACGTAGCAAGAAAACATTATTCTTTCAATTCTCATTCATATATTCAGACTACTTCAAGAGGAAAGGCTCATTTTTGTTTTTAGTACTAATTTCCTTTAAAACAAAAGCTAATAGATCTCCTCTTACAGCCATTTAACAGTCAATGTTATATAGCTAGAACTAAATTATTTATTTTAGTTTGATTGTATTACTTTTTATTTTTATTTATTTATTATTATTATTTTTAATTTTATTATGTTATGTTAGTCACCATACAATACATCATTGGTTTTTGATGTGGTGATCCACGATCCATTGTTTTCGTATGCATGTATGTGCATGCAGTATGTGCCCTCCTTAATACCCATCACCAGGCTAACCAATCCCCCCTCCCCTCTAAAACCCTGTTTGCTTCTCAGAGTCCATAGTCTCTCATGGTTCATCTCTCCCTCCAATTCCCCCCCATTTTTCCCTTCCTTCTCTTAATGTCCTCCATGCTATTCCTTATGTTCCACAAATAAGTTAAACCATATGATAATTGACTTTCTCTGCTTGACTTATTTCACTTAGCATAATCTCCTCCAGTCCCATCCATGTTGATGTAAAAGTTGGGTCTTCATCCTTTCGGATGGTTGAGTAATATTCCATTGTATATATGGACCACATCTTCTTTATCCATTCATCTGTTGAAGGGCATCTCGGCTCTTTCCACGATTTGGCTATTGCAGACATTGCTGCCATGAACATTGGGGTGCATATGGCCCTTCTTTTCACTACATCTGTGTCTTTGGGGTAAATACCCAATAGTACAATTGCTGGGCCATAGGGTAGCTCTGTTTTTAGTTTTTTGAGGCACCTCCCCACTGTTTTCCAAAGTGGCTGTGCCAACTTGCATTCCCACCAACAGTGTAAGAGGGTTCCCCTTTCTCCACAACCTCTCCAACATTTGTTGTTTCTTTCCCTGTCCATTTTTGCCATTCTAACTGGTGTAAGGTGGTATCTCAGTGTGGTTTTGATTTGGATTTCCCTGATGGCTAATGATGATGAACATTTTTTCATGTGT